>NC_074679.1:22478002-22730502 GCF_029448725.1 Salvelinus fontinalis | reverse complement strand
CCATCACATACAGATAATTGTTCTCAGGTATAGTATGATGCAATGGCTGCCACTGTGGTCTACCACTGATGAGATGGTTCAAGTCAAAGACATGCTCATCATCACGTTTACAGTGAAAACTACAGCCCCCTCTCTCACACACCCTCAAGAGGCTGCAGTTACAGACCTTCAGAGGTAGAGGAGAGTTTTGGCCAAGACATTGGCCTTGCTGATGACTGAGCAGACACAGTGCGCGTGGGGGAACTGGATACACACACTGAAATGCCTCAGTCTGGGGCAGGCGAGGTGTTGATTTTTACTGTAACCAGCAGCAACCAGGCCAATTGATCTGTTTAATATGGACTGGAGAGAACGGACGAGGCTCTCCTTTTTATGAACTGTGGAAAAAAAATACACATTTCCAACTGATGGTCCATCCCAGGGCATGCGGTTGAGCCGCAGGAGAAATGGACCCGCGGGGCTTCCGTAGCTCTATGATTCTCCCGAGCGCTGGAGCAGAGAGAACACAGGGACTCTTCCAAAAATGGTACACACACACACACACACACACACACACACACACACACACACACACACACACACACACACACACACACATCCCCGGCAGACGTCTCTGTGGAAAAATGTGGTCACAGAGTGAAAGCCCAGGAGCCAGAGGGAGAGCAGGCCAGAGCAAGAATAGCATGGTGAGTCTCTCTCTCGTGGACAGGCCAGGGTAGGAGACACCATGGCCAGCTGGGACAGAACCTAGAGGGGAAAACTGGGGCAGGATATCCCAGGTCTCTGAACTCTCTATGGAGGATTTACTGGGCTGGTGAGAGAGGATCAAACCAATGCACTGATTTTGTGAGGCTGTCTTTCAGTTCAACTCATAGGCACTAATTCAAGGAAGTATCATGAAATACATGTGGACTGGTGTGTGTGTGTGTGTGTGTGTGTGTGTGTGTGTGTGTGTGTGTGTGTGTGTGTGTGTGTGTGTGTGCGTGCGTGCGTGCGTGCGTGCGTGCGTGCGTGCGTGTGTGCACCGAAATGTGTTTCTCTGTGAGTATATGGCTGCGTTTTTTCAGTAAATGGTATTTTGACAAATCAGATCAGCTCTGAAAAATATCTCATGTGAAAAGATCTGATTTGATTGGTCAAAAGACCAATTAGTGGAAAAAATATCAGAATTAGGCACCATGTGTAAACATGGCTGTTGTACCATCAAAGCCACTTACCCAATAATCACTGTGATTTGAAACAGCGTCGGCTACAACATATTTCACAGGCACCGGGAGGGACCTCACTCCTAATAAACAACTTTAATAAAAACAAGATGTCCGCTTCTCCGTCCAGGGAAGCAGAGCCAGACACAAGCGAACAACAAAATCGAGCAGGCTCCTCCAACCTACCCTACCTTTAAAGCTACGCCAGCCCTGCGGTTCTGCTCAAGGTTCTGGTACCATATAACACTGACTCACTTCAAACCCTGTTCCAGATTAACCCCTAACTCCTCCCCATATCTCCCCACCCTCCCTTCCATCATTAAAGGTACTGAACCACACCATTGTTCCACCTCCTATTCTTACTTCAAGAGGTCCCGGGTCGAGCCAAGGCATTTATTGTAACATGTCCGGTGAGATTATCAGCAGACAGGGTTGAGTTGGCCACAGCTCCCTGCAACAAAGGAGCAGGCTAATCTGGGCTTTGTGGAGGTCTTATGTTCAGAGCAGGTCTCCTGGTGAACTGACATCCTTCAGGAGTAACACTTGCTGTCTTATTAATGGTTAAAGCATTCCGACAGGCCTTTTGTTACTTACTTAAACCCTGCACTGGGCCTAATGGATGGCTAAAAGCCATTAGGAGAGACAACCTGCCTCTATTGTCTACTATGGTAAAGCGGCAGGGCAATCGATAGGGCTTTTCTTCCTTCTCCTCCTCCAGTGTTAATTTGAATTGTGATGGCAATATGGCTCCTGGCGAGTAAAGTAGACACCTTGGTTCAGATCAGAGGACTGAGAAACTGGGGGCCGGAGGAGCACCTGCGGTGAGAGGTAAGATCAGAGGTTCAGTTTGGAGTACATCACACTGATGTCATGCTCCTGCCGCGATCTACTCTACTAAACCATGTTCTGTTTAATTCTGTTCTCTTCTAGTGAACTATAGTCTTCTCCACTCTACTCTTTTCTATTGAACACACAATAACAATTTACTTGACACCCAACGTCATAACACGTTATGACACGGTCATAACCATGTCGCAATATGTCATAACAACTTACGTAATTTGTTATAATATGGTGATAACACTGTCATGACACATATTTACATCTGCTGTGACATATACTGCGTTATTTTATGGCTGGTTATGACACCTACATAAGAGTGTCAAAACCCACAACACCTACCTCACAAGGCAAAACATTCCATTACACCATAGCCTATGTGTCAACAGTATGTTTATACTATATCAAATGTTTTGAAATTGACCATATTACATTATCATTGTAATTGTGCACACATTGATGTCGGACATGCACCAACTCCAATGCTCTGGTGCTGTACAGTACAGAGGCAGCCAATGTGTGGTGTTCAATACAGGCCTACATACCATGAGACTTGAAGGGCTTGCCATTAACCTGTTTATCCACTTGTCCTTCAGACAAGGAGGTGACTGAAAATATGTTCATGTTGGTTGATGCAAGAAACCAGTTAACAAAATAAAATGCATTATTATTCCAATACCATTATTACAGAGAATCAGACAAATTCTGCTACCTTCTGCCTATTGGCTATTTAGCTTATTAAAGCCTGTCTAAAAATACAACACTGCCCCTTCAAAACAAAAAAAAGCTCTTTACTTGACTCGCTTTTCAAAGATGTCTATAAATGTACACGTTTTGTGCTCTTGTAGGAAGAAATCACTCCCCTATTGCTGACTACAAATGATCTATAACTGGTCTAATAGCGCACTAACTAGCAAAATATGAACAAAATATGCACACGTGTCTACATGCAGCTCTCGCTTTGATCTCAAAACAAGCGCATCTACTCACGACTACAGCTGTAAATACAGTCCAGTTCAATGTAAATGGCACATATCCATATATGACAAAGGTCTATTTGCATATAGACTTACTGCAGCTCTGATTGGTTATGCTGCACTAGTCTGTGTAGAGTACGGGCTGAGTCTTGTGTGTCAATGCAATAGAATCCTACCTACTCTGACAAAAGAACCAGGAAACACCAGTATGTTGAGCAAACAGATAATCCGATGTGTGTGTGTGTGTGTGTGTGTGTGTGTGTGTGTGTGTGTGTGTGTGTGTGTGTGTGTGTGTGTGTGTGTGTGTGTGTGTGTGTGTGTGTGTGTGTGTGTGTGTGTGTGTGTGTGTGTGTGTGTGTGTGTGTGTGTGTGTGTGTGTGTGTGTGTGTGTGTGTGTGTGTGTGTGTGTCTTTGTACTAAAGTGAACTAGCAGGTTCCCCTTTTAGACCCGTGGCACATACAGGGGGATAGAGGTCTTTGAAGTGCTGGGTCTGCCATCCATCTCCAGCTTGCTGGCTTTCATTTCATGCCAGCTTCTGTAGAGGCCAGGGATATTAAAGAGAAATGCTCACTTGGCCCCTGCCCCTCCCTACCACATCTCCATGGTGAAACTACAACTAGAGTCCTAGGCCACTGACTCAGAGACAGAGTACAGCACAACTGAATGACATGGTGAGGAAATTATTATATTGTCAGAATGCTTTAGTGTAGGGCAGAACACAATTTAGAGAACTACAGTGAAGTAAATAGAGTATGGTGGAGCACAATATAGTGTGTTCGGCAACACTTTACTTGCTAAACACATGCAGACAGACTTAAACACACACACACACACACACACACAGCAACATAGTCTGCCACATACCAGACAGAGATGCCTTGAGGGAAACTATGACACACTAGTGTAATACATTGCAAGGCAGTTCTCCTTGTGGGTAAAAAAGGACGGTGCTTACAGAGCAAGTATTTGATGTCTAATAATTTTTGGTCACAGACATAACATAACAAAAGCTATTGAAGTCTCATAAAACAACCCACACAACATGATCAGACATACAAAACAAGAAGAAGATACTTAACTCAAGAAAAACAACTTTGCACACACACATACTTACACACACATACACACTACCTGAAAAAGTGCTGACCATATAGAGGAGATAAGAAAAAGGCAGAACAGTTTCTGCAAGGTCAGGAAAACCGATCCCTCCAGGCTTGTTGTGGCAGAGTGTCCTCTAGTGGCCATTCTGTTGAATAATACCATAGTGGAGCCTGAGGTGCAGTCTCGCTGTCTCCCCTCCACAGACTGTAATAGGCCCTTCACTACCAGGCCAGCGCAGAGCCCGCAGTCACCACAGCCCTGCCACAGTGTGTGAGTGAAGGGGCCAGAAGGGGGTGAGACCAGACCACCTCACTGGACAGCTCAAGGGGACCACCACACCGTCCTATCTCCCACCACAGTCCCCCGAGCCCTCCGGAGGAACCTACCCACTCTCCCACATTTTAATTGACACTAAAACAAACAGTATGCACACAAACCCACCCTGGTTTACTGCAGACCATACGGCGAATGGCTGCTCTGAAAATAATAGAAAAGTCTGGTTTCCAGTTAGACCGCCCTGTTAAGATGGTGGAGGGGTGACACGGCGTCACCTTGTACAGTATGTACATACCCGTACTGCTGTTGGCACCCTGCTGTGCCCCAGTTACATCCACTGTCTGTCACTGAGCCACTGGCACATTGTCATCAAAGAGAGACTGCAGGCCTATGAATGTAGAAAAGTCCCTCACTCACTGACACTGTCACATTGCCAGAAACAGTCAACCCCTCAGAAGAAACACAACCAATCAGTCAACTGCAGTTAACATCAGATAGCCCTATAATAAAACATTGACTTCTGATATAAACCAAAACACATTCAAATCAAAACTTTAAAATACTTCATATTAGCAGAACAGCAGAGACATACAGTAAATAGCCTATACCCCCAACCCCCTTTGGGGAAAGGCCCATATCTCTGTTCTTTACGGTGATAGTTGCTGTTTTTAGAGTATGCAGTTGATAACAGATAAGGCCTCTGTTAGGACTAACACAGCCCAAAACTAATATGCCTACATATAGGAGCATGATACATGGTGCTTATGACTTTCATAAAGCCGGATAGAAAAACACACCTTGTTGGAGGATCAACATTTCAAACCGCCAGCGCTTTGGTTTTCACTAACAAGTCGCAGACGCTGTTTTTTTCTTAAGGGACGTGTCGGATGCCAACATATTTTCTCCATAAAGCCAACGCTGCTGAAGATGTAAGGCGTAGATAAAGTGCATGGAAAGCATTAGGGAACTGTGAGATTTACAGAACTGGAGTCAGGGAGGAATGTTTCTGCCCCGTCGCCTTCCAAGAACAACAACACACCGCGTGCCCGCCATGCCAGAAGCGGGCGCCTTTTCGCGTCTCGGGTGGGTTGGTGTGTGTGAGGGGTGCGTTAACGTTTTTCAGCAGGCCAGCTTGGGCCTATACAGTGAAGCTGAACACTGTGCTTTGTATCGTGGCCCGTGGCACAAATCAACGGTGAACAGCTCTTGGCAGCCAAAGTGGCAACGCAAAAACGATCATGAAATTAATATTTGTCCATAAAAGTTCATTTAACACCCGTCTCCCGTGCCTCTAATATAAAGCTGTCCTTCATCAGGAGTAATGGGATGAGAAATGCCAGATATTAAGTATGAATGGCATGTTGTTACTTCAGCACAACAGTATCAATCCACATAGGACTGTCTGGCTCTATCAAACTAAATTGGACTCAACATAATACACCTCTAATCAGTCTGGAGAAGAGGGTGGATTTTGAAGATTGCCTGCTCTCCCCCAATGTTGCCTTCCCATGAAAAGTCTTACATAAGATTAGACCTGACTAAACTAAATATTTTACTCCAAGAAAGAGTGAAACAGGTCACATAATGAAGATAAACATGTTGTCCCCCACGAAGGATGCAGCCCCCACACACAAACACACACTCTTGGGCCAATTGAGATATCGCATGTGACTAACAAATTTCAATTCATTCAAATAATTATTATAAAATGCCCGATCTCTATGGAAAAATGCATAATTCACCCAAGTTTCATCTAAATCGGGCCAGTGCTGTCTGAGATATCGCGTGTGACTAACCGCCCTGCAACTCTACAGCAATTGGGCATGTTCGGCATAGAGCCCCACAGTGGACGCATCATAATACCAATAAAAACTAGCTGTCAAACACGGAAATGGTTCCAATCGTCTTTCCACCATTCATTTTTCACATAGTGAATTTTACAAACACTTCAAATGAAGTATGTGTTTGGTGTAGGCTTACCTTGGTGTAACTTTTGATGAACGTGTAATTCTCTCTCAGACAAGGTTAGTTGTATCAATATATTTGCCTCAATTTCCTCCAAAAATGTGAAATGCTAATTAGCAACAGAAGCCCTCAGCAAGACTACAAATTTCTGCAGGAAGCTCCTGAACGTCATCTCTAGCAACAGTGTCAGCTACCATTCACCAGCGCCATCAGAGACCTGTGCACAATCCAAGATGAATCCATGTGCTGTATTGAAATTAATTGAATAAAGTGTTGAACTTCTTACACACCCCTTCACTTTCTTAGCTAGCCACTGACTACACTTTAGCCAGCTAGTTAGAAGAGCAGTAGATACAAAAACAGTAGATCCAAGTTTATCAAAAAATATAATTGTTTGTACAGTATGTCACCTATTTGTCTAGTCCAGACCTTATGGCATTTTTCAAGGGTGAGTAAGAGCATTTAAAGGGGAGAAGACCACTATAAGTCTGTCAATGTGGAGAAGGGCAGCTACAGTGAGGGGCAACACACCAGTTTTGTCAGGGCCATGAGGGATAAAGACTATCCTATCCTGTGTCGGTGAGTGTAGCTATTATTAAGTTAAGTTTGAGCATCTTAGAAATACAATGTGTTCTATACAGCGGTCAACATTCTACAAGGAAAGAGCCACGTAATCAATTATAGAATCATTAACCAGTTTACCCCGAACACCAGACTTAGATGAATGATAACTCAGCTCTAGAATGTTGTCATTGATGAGAATGAATAAAAACATCTATTGACATTCAGAATGATTGACTTTGTTTAGACATCCAGTCTGTAGTCACATGACCAGAGACTAATCTCAAAGGCAGAGTATTTATTTATTTGGATTGGTACATGCATTCACAGTTTTGATTTATAGTATCCTTCCCACTGTATGATTGATAAAAGTTTGTTTACTTACAGTGCATTCGGAAAGTTTTCAGACCCCTTGACTTTTTCCCCATTTTGTTACTTTACAGCCTTATTCTAAAATTGATTAAATTGTTTTTTCTCTCATCAATCTACACACAATAAATACCCCATTATAACAAAGCAAAAACAGTTTTTTAGACATAAAAAACTGAAATATCACATTGATATAAGTATTCAGACCCTTTTACTCAGGACATTGTTGAAGCACCTTTGGCAGCGATTACAGCCTCGAGTCTTCTTGGGTATGACGCTATAAGCTTGGCACACCTGCACTTGGGAAGTTTCTCCCATTCTTCTCTGCAGATCCTCTCAAGCTCTGTCAGGGTGGATGGGGAGCGTCGCTGCACAGCTATTTTCAGGTCTCTCCAGAGATGTTCGATCGGGTTCAAGTCCGGGCTCCAATCCTGCGTTGTCTTAGCTGTGTGCTTAGGGTTGTTGTCCTGTTGGAAGGTGAACCTTTGCACCAGTCTGAGGTCCTGAGTGCTCTGGAGCAAGTTTTCATCAAGTTTCTCTCTGTACTTTGCTCCGTTCATCCTTCCCTCGATCCTGACTAATCTCCCAGTCCATGCCCCTGAAAAACATCCCCACAGCATGATGCTGCCACCACAAAGCTTCACCATAGGGATGATGCTTGGTTTCCTCCAGACGTGACTCTTGGAATTCAGGCTAAAGAGTTCAAGCTTGGTTTCATCAGACCTGAGAGTCTTTTGGCAAACTACAAGCGGGCTGTCATGTGCCATTTACTGAGGAGTGGCTTCCGTCTGGCCACTCTACCATAAAGGCCTGCTTGGTGGAGTGCTGCACAGATGGTTGTCCTTCAGGAAGGTTCTCCCATCTCCACAGAGGGACTCTAGAGCTCTGATAGAGTGACAATTGGGTTCTTGGTCACCTCCCTGACCAAGTCCCTTCTCCCCCGAATTGTTCAGTTTAGCTGGTCGACCAGCTCTAGGAAGAGTCTTGGTGGTTCCAAAATTCTTCCATTTAAGAATGATGGAGGCCACTGTGTTCTTGGGGACCTTCATTGTGTAGAATTTTTTTGGTACCCTTCCCCAGATCTGTGCCCCGGCACAATCCTGTCTCTGAGCTCTACGGACAATTCCTTCACCTTATGGCTTGGTTTTTGCATTGACATGTACTGTCAACCCTGAGACCTTACATAGACATGTGTTTGCCTTTCCAAATCATGTGCAATCAATAAAATGTACCATAGGTGGTCTCCAAACAAGTTGTAGGAACATCTCAAGGATGATCAATGAAAACAGGATGCACCTGAGCTCAATTTCGAGTCACATAGGTCTAAATACTTACAGTATGTATTTTTTTATAAATTTGCAAACATTTCTAAAAACAGGTTTTTGCTTTGTCATTATGTGATATTGTGTGTAGATGGGTGAGGAAAAACATATTAGAATAAGGCTGTAATGTAACAAAATGTAGAAAAAGTCAAGGGGTCTGTCACGGATCCCCCGGTACTGCTGCTCATTCCATTCACCAGCTCCGAAGGTCTACGTCACCGGCCTTCTAGGCGTCACTGAACTGGATTCATTACCACCAACCCAGGACTGTCTTGTCTCATTACCCACACCTGGTTCCCATTCTCCCTGATTAGTATGTGTATATATGTGCCCTCTGATCCCCATTGTTCTTGTCTATTATCGTCCCATGTCCGTTAGTCTGTGCTCTGTTGTATCGGCTTTCGTGCTACGTGTTTGTGCACTTGTTATTACAGGTTTCGTCCCGTGTATTATTTAGAAGTTTACACCTCGCTCTTTTGCTTGGGTTACATCCCTATATATATATATACGTGTTTGTTTTGGGCTTAGTCCCTGTCGTTTTCATAACGTACTTTATTTTGGGTGGAGAAATAAATACCCCTATTACGTATTCCTGCGCCTGTCTCCTATCATTATACAGCGTGACAGGGTCGGAATACTTTCCGAATGCAATGTATCCTCATGTGAAAATTGCAGTTTATTAAATATTCTACAGCTATAATGTCATCAATCAAATCAAACTATTTATATAGCACATATAATGCATTTCAAGATGTTTAAAGTCGGGCATTGAAAGGCATGTGGCACTTAACATCCTTTCTCTTTGTAGGTCTCTATCGGTGACCAGCAGTGGTGGAAAAAGTACCCAATTGTCATACTTGAGTAAAAGTATAGATATTTTAATAGAAAGTTACTCAAGTAAAAGTGAGTCAGCCAGTAAAATACTACTTGAGTAAAAGTCTACAATTATTTGGTTTTAAATATACTTAAGTATCACAAGTAAATGTAATTGCTAATTGTGTATTTGACTATTGTCCTGCTATTCATTCAAAGTATAATGAGTAATTTTGATTGTCAGGGAAAATGTATGGAGTAAAAAGTACAATATTTTCTTTAGGAATGTAGTGAAGTAAAAGTTGTCAAAAATATAAATAGTAAAGTAAAGTACAAATAGCCCAAAAATAACTTAAGTAGTACTTGAAAGTATTTTTACTTAACTATTTTACACCGCTGGTGACCAGGGGATTCTGACTACCGCATGTGAATGTTTCCGTGGAGCTCATAAGTGTAGCCATGCAGCTGCATTGGCTATTTTTGCGGTTCACAATATCGACTGTACTGGAGTGGAGGAAGCCAGCCATGCCCAACCAGGTGCAGTCAGTGGAGGACCTGTACCCGGCCTAAGATTACAAGCCTCTGTCCCGAGAGCCCACAGAGGAGGATCTTCAGTGGCTAAGGAACTGTCTCTGGGGCAGGTTCAGTGGAATGGCATATCTCCTTGAACCTGAGCCAGAATAACCGCTACCCTCCCTGTCATCCCTGTCTGTACCAGATATTAAAAAATATATATATATACATATATATACATATATATATATAGATATATATATACAACCGTTCAAAAGTTTGGGGTCACTTAGAAATGTCCTTGTTTTTGAAAGAAAAGCTCCTTTTTTGTCCATTAAAATAACATAAAATTGATCCGAAATAAAGTGCAGACATTGTAAATGTTGAAAATGACTATTGTCGCTGGAAATGGCTGATTTTCAATGGAATATCTATATTAGGCTTACAAAGGCCCATTATCAGAAACCATCACTCCTGTGTTCCAATGGCACATTGTGTTAGCTAATCCAAGTTTATCATTTTAAAAGGCTAATTGATCATTAGAAAACCCTTTTGCAATTATGTTAGCACAGCTGAAAACTGTTGTTCTGATTAAAGAATCAATAAAACTGGCCTTCTTTAGACTAGTTGAGTATCTGGAGTATCAGCATGTAACGGCTTGTGCTCTCCTCATCCTCAGATGAGGTGAGGAGAGAAGGATCCTCAGACCAAAACGCAGGCTTTGGGAAATAAGCCATCTTTTATTTAATAACGATGATGGCAAAACACGAAACGAAACAAAACACTTTAACAAGCTTACAAAATAACAAAACGACGTTGACGCAACCTGAACATAAACTTACATAACTAAACATAAACTTACGTACAGGAAACAGACGACATCGAAACGAAACAAACAAACGCTACAGTCCTATGTGGTACGAACATACATACAGACACAGGAGACAATCACCCACAAACAAACAGTGAGAATGCCCTACCTAAATATGACTCTTAATTAGAGGCAAACGCAAACCACCTGCCTCTAATCAAGAGCCATACCAGGCAAACCAAAACCAACATAGAAACAGATAACATAGAATGCCCACCCAACCTCACGTCCTGACCAACTAACACACAAAAACTAACATAAATAGGTCAGGAACGTGACAGTACCCCCCCCCCACAAGGTGCGAACTCCGGACGCACCAGCACAAAGTCTAGGGGAGGGTCTGGGTGGGCATCTAACCACGGTGGTGGCTCAGGCTCCGGGCGCGGTTCCCACCCCACCATAATCCATCCTAGCCTCCTCCCTCCAAGAATGTCCACCCTCTTTCTTCCCCCACAAAATCCTCTTAATAACACATCTAAGAATGACAACACCGGGACAAAGAGATAAACCAAGACAGAGGGATAGATAAGAATATAGAGGTAGAAAAAGATAGAGAGGGAGATCAGGATAGAGGGGCAACTCCGGACTGAAAGGCAGCTCCGGACAGAGAGACAGCTCTGGACTGATGGGCAGTTCTGGGTATCTAGCCTTTTCAGGCTGAAGGGCAGCTCATGGCTGACTGACGACTCTCGACGCTCATGGCAGGCTGACGGCTCTCGACGCTCATGGCAGGCTGACGGCTCTCGACGCTCATGGCAGGCTGACGGCTCTCGACGCTCATGGCAGGCTGACGGCTCTCGACGCTCATGGCAGGCTGACGGCTCTCGACGCTCATGGCAGGCTGACGGCTCTCGACGCTCATGGCAGGCTGACGGCTCTCGACGCTCATGGCGCTCTGACGGCTCTGGCTGCTCATGGCGCTCTGACGGCTCTGGCTGCTCATGGCGCTCTGACGGCTCTGGCTGCTCATGGCTCGCTGGCGGCTCTGGCAGATCCTGTCTGGTTTGCGGCTCTGGCAGATCCTGTCTGGTTTGCGGCTCTGGCAGATCCTGTCTGGTTGGCGGCTCTGGCAGATCCTGTCTGGTTGGCGGCTCTGGCAGATCCTGTCTGGTTGGCGACTCTGGCAGATCCTGTCTGGTTGGCGACTCTGGCAGATCCTGTCTGGCTGACGGCTCTAGCGGCTCCTGTCTGGCTGACGGCTCTAGCGGCTCCTGTCTGGCTGACGGCTCTGTAGGCTCATGGCAGACGGGCGGCTTTGCAGGCTCATGGCAGACGGGCGGCTTTGCAGGCTCCTGGCAGACGGATGGCTCAGATGGCGCTGGGGAGACGGATGGCTCAGATGGCGCTGGGGAGACGGATGGCTCAGATGGCGCTGGGGAGACGGATGGCTCAGATGGCGCTGGGGAGACGGATGGCTCAGATGGCGCTGGGGAGACGGATGGCTCAGATGGCGCTGGGGAGACGGATGGCTCTGGCCGGATACGGTACACTGTAGACCTGGTGCGTGGTGCCGGAACTGGAGGCACCGTGCTAATGACAAGCACCTTCCTACTAGTGCGGGGAGCAGGGACAGGGCACACTGTATTCTCAAAGCCTACTCTATCCCTGATGCGTGGTACCGGCACTGGTGACGCCGGGCTGAGGACAAGCACATCAGGATTAGTAGGGGGAGAAGATACAGTTTGTACAGGGCTCTGGAGACGCACTGGTAGCTTAGTGCGTGGTGCCGGAACTGGAGGCACCGGGCTAGATACACGCACTACAGGGAGAGTGCGTGGAGGAGGAACAGGGCTCAGGATACGCACTGGTAGCCTAGTGCGTAGTGTATACACTGTAGGTACTAGGCTGGGGCGGGGAGGTGGTGCCGGAAATACCGGACCGTGGAGGCGTACTGGCACTCTTGAGCATTGAGCTTGCCCCACCTTACCTGGTTGAATACTCCCGGTTGCCCGACCAGTGCGGGGAGGTGGAATAACCCGCACCGGGCTATGTAGGCGAACCGGGGAAACCATGCGTAAGGCAGGTGCCATGTATGCCGGCCCGAGGAGACGCACTGGAGACCAGACGCGTTGAGCCGGCCTCATGACACCTGGCTCAATACCCAATCTAGCCCTACCAGTGCGGGGAGGTGGAATAACCCGCACTGGGCTATGCACTCGTACAGGAGACACCGTGCGCTCTACTGCGTAACACGGCGCCTGCCCGTACTCCCGCTCTCCACGGTAAGCCTGGGAAGTGGGCGCAGGTCTCCTACCTGCCCTTGGCCCACTACCTCCTAGCCCCCCCCCAAGAAATTTTTGGGAATTACTTACGGGCTTTTTCGGCTTCCGTGCCAGACGCGTTCCCTCATAGCTCCGGTTCCTCTCCCAGGTAGCCTCTGCTCTCCTCAATGCCTCCACCTGTTCCCATGGGAGGCGATCCCTCCCAGCCAGGATCTCCTCCCAAGTGTAGCAACCCTTTCCATCCAAAACATCGTCCCATGTCCATTGCTCCTTTCTCTCCTGTCCCTTACTCCGTTTCGTTTTCCCTTGCCGCTTGGTCTTAGCGTGGTGGGTGATTCTGTAACGGCTTGTGCTCTCCTCATCCTCAGATGAGGTGAGGAGAGAAGGATCCTCAGACCAAAACGCAGGCTTTGGGAAATAAGCCATCTTTTATTTAATAACGATGATGGCAAAACACGAAACGAAACAAAACACTTTAACAAGCTTACAAAATAACAAAACGACGTTGACGCAACCTGAACATAAACTTACATAACTAAACATAAACTTACGTACAGGAAACAGACGACATCGAAACGAAACAAACAAACGCTACAGTCCTATGTGGTACGAACATACATACAGACACAGGAGACAATCACCCACAAACAAACAGTGAGAATGCCCTACCTAAATATGACTCTTAATTAGAGGCAAACGCAAACCACCTGCCTCTAATCAAGAGCCATACCAGGCAAACCAAAACCAACATAGAAACAGATAACATAGAATGCCCACCCAACCTCACGTCCTGACCAACTAACACACAAAAACTAACATAAATAGGTCAGGAACGTGACACAGCATTTATGGGTTCGATTACAGGCTCAAAATGGCCAGAAACAAATAACTTTCTTCTGAAACTCATCAGTCTATTCTTGTTCTGAGAAATGAAGGCTATTCCATGTGAGAAATTGCCAAGAAACTGAAGATCTCGCACAACGCTGTGTACTACTCCCTTCACAGAACAGCGCAAACTGTCTCGAACCAGAATAGAAAGAGGAGTGGGAGGCCCCGGTGCACAACTGAGCAAGAGGACAAGTACATTAGAGTGTCTAGTTTGAGAAACAGACACCTCACAAGTCCTCAACTGGCAGCTTCATTAAATAGTACCCACAAAACACCAGTCTCAACGTCAACAGTGAAGAGGCAACTCCGGGATACTGGCCTTCTAGGCAGAGTTGCAAAGAAAAAGCCATATCTCAGACTGGCCAATAAAAATAAAAGATTAAGACTGGCAAAAGAACACAGACACTGGACAGAGGAACTCTGCCTAGAAGGCCAGCATCTTGGAGGCGCATCTTCACTGTTGACACTGAGACTGGTGTTTTGTGGGTAATATTTATATCTAAGCGACCCCAAACTTTTGAACGGTAGTGTGTATATATATATGTATAAAAAAGGGCACCTGGGGCATGCAGACATCCTGGCTGGCATGGGGCTGTCGGTGGAGCAGCAGGAGGCTATACAGCAGGCAACAGTTGGACAGTCCACCAACCCAAACTTGCACAACGTGAGGACAGGGAGGTTGACTGCCAGCAATTTTGGAGCAGTAGTTAGGGCCAAGCGCACTACTCCTTCGCTGCAAAAAAGGGTCCAATGGGGTGTTGTCTGTAAAGTGGGGCACAGATAACAAAGAGGAGGACATCTGGGCTTTCAAAATGGCTACAGGGATGGATGTGCAGGAGTCAGGGCTTTGGATCACGGGGTCTGGGATCAGTGTTCTCGTCACGCCTCCTCAGTACCTGTTTTCAGGGAAGCCAATGGTCCACACACACACACTAGGCTCCAGGAATAGGTTATAGTACATACAAGTTTTGCTCAAAGCAGCCAACTAAATGAATGTAGTTAATGTGTAAAGATTCACCCATTTTGAATGTTATTATTGTTTTTGTGCATCTCTGAGCGATGTTCTATTGATTCTCTGGGTCAATTCATGTTTTACTGTGTATCTGAGATATTGCCGTTCAAGCCGGCAGAAATCTGTCCGGTTTGACGTAGCACCATGATAAAGTCGCACTCACTGCACTCGAAGTTAATAGGATACGACTTTTAGATTTTTCCTTTAACTTTCTCATGTGCACAGTGGGAATTTATATCTGTGATGTTCAAATAATGTATTACTCCGTGTCTTACTTGCTGAAGGCCCCAGTCATCCCTGCCTGTACCTGACATTGTTGAAAAACAAGTGAACAATTAATGAAGATACACAAACAGTAGGCTTATATTACTTTAAAGTTTTGCTCAATGCAGCCAACTAAAGGAATATAGTTCATCTCTGCACAGTATGTTAGTTTGTCAGCTAACTAGTCAGCCAGTTTAAGTGGAATGAATAACTGACAATATTTAAATTTAACTGACAATATTTCAAATGAACTACAAACATCAAAGGAAAGGGCTACCTGCATCATCCCAGAGAGAGAGAGAGAGAGAGAGAGAGAGAGAGAGAGAGAGAGAGAGAGAGAGAGAGAGAGAGAGAGAGAGAGAGAGAGAGAGAGAGAGAGAGATGATTTTGATGCCTCTAGAAATGCAATGTTTTAACGTATCAACATCTTTATCTGGACACATAATCCCCAGTTTACAATTGGCTCATTCATCCCCCTCCTCTCCCCTGTAACTATTCCCCAGGTCGTTGCTGCAAATGAGAACGTGTTCTCAGTCAACTTACCTGGTAAAATAACGGTAAAATAAATAAAATATAGCTCCTCCCACCAGACTCCACTGGTGGAGTTAGCTGTGAGCAGGTTAGTTCTGAAGGATTCGTTGCCATATAAACTTACCTGGCTAAAAAGTGAGCCACTTTCATATGACCAGGTTATCCCGATCAAAGTTACCTCACTAACTCATTAAGAAAGCTAAACTTAGATGTGTATTTTTGGTTGTTGAAGCAGTTAACCTTGAAATGGGCATGGTCCATCTTTGTGAAAAATATAAAGTGATTTCAGAATATTAAGGCAAGTTAGCTGGCTAATGCATTGATCTTGTTTTGGAGTATACTCCCCTCTGCTCTGTCTCCCCTCAATCACCCATAACATAATGACATGTACAGTGACTGTAGGCCCACTAGATAACTGATTTTAGAACTTATTGATTCTGTGTTCTGGAACAGCCCCTAGCAATCACAGCTACAAACCAGAGTGCCAATAAGAGGTTTATTTCAATAAAGTCAATATTGTTAAAAAAAAAAGCCATGACATAGCCTGGATCTTTTCTTCTGACATTGACATACACATGTCGTCATTGCAGTGATTTTTGAAAACCTTCTGTGCAGGAGAAAACAAAAAAAGCCAGAGGAGATGTCTTCTAGTATTAAAACCCAAGCATGTAAAAAATGCCTATTTTCTGAATAATCAAAACAAATATTTACAATTCCTTTTATGAAATGTGTATTACAACAAATGTCTGAAAAGATGGCGGCAAAACAAGGGGAGATAAAAAACAAAACAATATATATTTTTGCTTTATCCACACTAAAGCATTTTGGAACTACGAAAGAATACATTCACTACCTTTGAGAGCATTCGAAATAATGAGAAAATGAAATCCTACATGATATTCATTACATTACCATTCTCCTCTCCCCGATTAATTTTCTCATAAATATCTTTAGTGTCATCTTTCCTGATGACTGACTGCACATTACCGTTCTTCCGTATTCTATGGGAGAAAGAGAAAGTGTGTGGTTTTTATACTTCACTAGTTTAGAGAGCAGGAGTCATTCAATCCACAGTGAGACCAGAATTAATGTGCCCTTTTTGGTGGCTGAAGTATAATATAAGCTACCACTGCTGCCAGAACAACACAAGCTAAAGACTTCCCTTCATGCTTTACAGGAGAAAATAAAAAACAGATGTTATTCCTGGTAAAATGGAGCTTCACTGCCCAGAGTGTCAGTGTCTATATGGAGCAGTGATGAAGTCTAAATGGTTGGTTTTTTTCTGCTAGATATTATCTAATATTTCATTGCTACATATTTCTTTAATCTCAGGTTCCATTGTCCTGAGCTGAAAACATCTCATTCAAGCACCTGGTACAGGTACATCGTGGAAAGCCCTGACTGAGCTCAGCATAAGGTCAAGGAGGAAAATGGTATCAGAGCATGGAAAACATGTAGCCTTACTTCTATTATAGTTATTGCAATTGACTTAAGCAATGCAACAGTAAAATTAAGCATATCGCACCAATATGTCAAACTCGGTGGTTTGGCCTAGCGTCTGTCTACATGCAGTGAAACCTGTCCTCATTTATCCTCTAGAGACAAAAACACTGAATCTTTCAACACTTTATAAATCAACTCTGTAGCCAAGACACAAAATCAGCCTTGTAATTTTCACTTTCATAGCAAGCCTAAAAAGCAAACTAATATTGAACATCTGAACGGAAAATAGAAAAACACAGGTTGTGACCATATTCCCATGAGTAGACAGAGGGTCACCCGGAATGCCACTTCATAAGAAGTGTGTTTAGATTGCCCTCCAACACTGATAAGCTCTGATACACACCAGCCTGCGTCTGATCTGGGAGATCGCCATTCAAATCATCATATCAAAGAGAAAACTAAAAAAGTTATAAACAATGGACCATCAGTAAACTTTCTGAGTGGCTTCATGTACTCAAGATATCTCCAAAAAATAAAAGGGAAAAGTAAGAACAAAGGAGCTCATGCATTGTGTTTGCTATAAATGAGGAGAGAAGGAAAGGTAGTCCATAGTTTTCTTTCTCGTGTCTGAACAGACCAGTCCCAGTGTTGGGGGTAACTGGGGGGGGCCTATTTGATCAGCCTCTTGGCCACGTCTTGGTAGGCGATCTCGATCTCTTTGTCACTGGGGCAGGTGTTGGTGAACTCCTCGTGTGTGTAGGCGTTCTGCAGGTACTGCCAGATACCTGTCATGTCCTTGGGGATGTCAAAACCTCTGTACTTCTTGGTCACCACCTGTGGATGGAGGGGGACATTGATTAATTCATGTATTCTTAGATAAACTTCTAGAGAAGAGGTCCCTCTGTAGGCCAAGGGTGGTACAAAATGATTTGGGTAGCAGAATGCATAAATCACTAAGTGCTCTGGGCTTTGCTGTGTCAAGATGTATTCTATTTGTCCAACATAAGCATTCAATTTTATCATAAGAATAGCACAGGTAGCTTAGCTGGGGGGTTACTATAGGGACTTCGCTAACTCAACTGTGTGTGTACACTGAGTATACCAAAGATTATGAACACCTTCCTAATATTGAGTTGGACGGGGCATTCATCTGGGCATGGACTCTACAAGGTATCGAAAGCGTTCCACAGGGATGCTGGCCCATGTTGACTCCAATGCTTTCCAAAGTTGTGTCAAGTTAGCTGGATGTCCTTTGATTGGTGGACCATTCTTGATACACACAGGAAACTGTTGAACATGAAACTATGTAGCGTTGCAGTTTTTTGACATAAACCAGAGCACCTGGCACCTACCATCATACTCTGTTCAAATGCACTTAAATCTTTTGTCTTGCTCATTCACCCTCTGAATGACACACATACACACCAATCCACGTCTCAATTGTCTTAAGGCTTAAAAATTATTCTTGAACCTGTCTCCTCCCCTTAATATACATTGAACGTAGTGGATTTAACAGGTGACATCAATAAGGGATCATAGCTTTCACCTGGATTCACCTGGTCAGTCTATCTCATGGAAAGAGCAGTGAGTATACAATGTTCTGTACACTCAGTGTATAATGTCATGTTTATTGGCCTCTGCTCTTACCTTGACGATGTGCAGCTTGGGAAGGAGGTTGCAGTCAGCCAGTGTCATGTTGTCACCATCCAGGAACTTGCGAGTGGAGATCTTGACGTCCTCAATGCTGTTGTGGTCGATCTCGTCAGGCAGTGGGGAGCGCAGGTACTCATCCAGCTTCTGCAGGGTCTTCAACAGCCCACGCTCCAGACCTACAGCAAAAAAAGGAACATTTATCATCTCTAACTAATGTGAAGGAACATTTTATTGTTGTGCTTTTCTAATAACCAATTTTACTGGGTTCTTGCAAGTGACTGATTGTGCCTGGGAGAAATCCTCACCATCAGTATAACCAGTTTGGCTCAGCTTGGAGAGAAGAAGCCTTGTGAGGTATTGGTCGGTCACATGCATGAACCAAACGTTAATGATGAATTAATGATGAAAAATTAATAAGCTATATCAAATATAACTTGTCGTGTAAGCAGTATATAAGAGAAGTATCGGGACTGCCCCGGCTGAGCTGCTGACAGACGTGTACTACTTGGTGCATTAAGTTTGTTGGAACCTCTCCAGCTTGCTGATACTAAAGAATGATTCATTTAAGATTGACTTCAGGTGTCCCTGGTGGTAATTTCCAGAACACTAGCACAACAACTGTCAACTGCATATAGCATTCACAAACCAGCCTGCCTGCATTGTGTTGAGTATTCTAGACCACTTTTCAAACCGACACTACAGGATACACCCAGCAGTTCTGTAGTCTGCCACGCGAGGGCAGCATTTTATAGCAAGATGGCAGAACTTAAGCTGCCTTGCTGAAGTACTTTGAGAGAGTACATTCCTTGATCCCAGTTTTTGACATTATCTTGAGAGCCCAAATAAGGAGTAGTTCATACAACTAAAATAGATAGCAGGGGTTGGACTAATTGTGGTTCACTGAGCAAATTCGACTTATTGGAATGTTATGTATTCAAGCCAGTTGGAGAGTGTGTGACTGGGCATATTGTGTTTTACATTTTACAGTGTGACTGTCCTATAAATAGGGCATGCTTATCATTCAGATATGACTTTCAGCAATAAAGTACTGTTGACATAGCCCAGAAGATATTCAAAGCCAACCATCACGACAGGTCAATATTTCCACAGGGTGGAGAATAGAAAGAAACCATACCATCCAAGATACCAGAGGACATGAACTGATACTGTGTCATAAACAGCTTACCCCAGATTAACATGGCATACAGACAGAGAAACAATAGCCAATATGACTGAGGCAAAGTATACTGTCATCTGTTGTCTTGTACAAAACATGTCTGTTGGCAATATATTTATAGCTGTGGCATGCCTGTTAAACAAAAGCCAGGGGAGACAAGAGAGTTGCTGTGAGCTCATTTCCAGACCATCTCGCTCTGTTGTTTTTACCAGGCTTTTGGTTGTTTCTTTAGAGAGCCCAGCCAGGTGACATGGGGTACAGGGGGAAAGTGGCAGGAATGGTACTGGGGACAGAGAGGGGCCACCACGGAGAACAAAAGCTCTATGTTGACATGGCAGCCCCCCCCCCCCCCCCCCCGCTGTCACCCAGCCACCAATGACCTCAGGCTGCTGCTGTCACCTAGCAACCACAGAACTGTTGAAGCACATAGGTTTATGTGTGTGCTTGTTAATTATGTTATAGGGAGTGGAAGCTCACCTTCGTTGGCATTGGGTTTTGAGTTTTTGATGAAGGCTGAGAACTTGGCAAAGATGTCCATCCCAGCTGTGTTGGACTCAGGGTGTCTGGCACTAAGCTTGGTGAACCTACACACACACACACACACACACACACACACACACACACACACACACACACACACACACACACACACAAACAGATGACACACCTGGTTAGATCTCAAACAAGCAGAGTGTATACTGTAACCTAGGTATCTACACTTGAAGGCAGTGTGATGTGCCTAGTAGGCGTGACGAGCTGTTACCACCCAGACGAGATGACTCACTTGGGTGGGCTGAGGACATCCTCCAAGAACTCCTCTATCTTGTTGACGTCTGTCTTGACCTCCCCGTTGAAGGTGATGAAGGGAGGGTGTGTGCCTGGGGCCAGGTTCTGGAGGTCTGCAGGCTTCCTGGGAAGAGGAGAAGACAGGGGATTTAGTGGGCATGTCACAACACACTGGTAAATACCCATATCAGCCAAATGCAATACATACCGTATACTGTGTAAAGCCCTTAATGTTGTTGAAATGTCTGTCTTGTTTGTATGGATGACTTTGCTGCAAAACCAAGTTCCCCCTGGGGATAAAGTTTTATACTACTACTATACAACTGAGACGTCACTGATTACTCACTAACCTATCACTTTATATCCTTATAATCCATCTAGTCTCGGTCTAGTCTTTGACAATCATCAACAATCATTAGTGTTATTCTGTTTCTTCCCAGGGCCCAGTTCTATTGCTTTCTCAGGTCAGTGGAGGTGGCTGTGGCCCACGGACAGGACACAATTCCCTGTCCCAGTTCCATGCTCAACTGTTCCAGACTTTTCTAGCCCTCTCTAGCGCTCCCCTCGCACACACAGACCCTGGGCTGGAATTTATTTTCAACAGGGTTGTGTACGTGTGTTTGTGCATGTGTGTGTATGCCAAGTTCATTCCGCTGTCCGCAGTGCTCAGAGCAGGCTTGTTTTGTTCCAGGTGTCTGGGAGGTGAGATATGATGAGAACACACACAACATAATGAGGATGTGATGAAGGACCTGTCAACAGCACAAAGCCCTTTGTCATGTTTCATAATGATCCACACAAACCAAATCACTAAATTAGAAAGGAAAATAAAAACCTTTTTAGGTCATACAGTGTAGAAGTATTAGCATTGCCATGACTGAGTTAATTGACTAAATAATGTGGAGCAAATTAACTTTGATGCAGAGAACAGCCTACCACTGACCTATCCATAGAGAGTGCTTCACATGCAAGCCAAGTCAAAATGCAATGTGATGTGCGTACGTACAGTGGTTAAGATGTCCCTATAAGGGGAGATGTGAAACACACTCATAGGACCAACAAGTCACAGGGGCACCAAAACAGGAAGTGACCTCAACACTTTGGAATGAGCACAGGAAGCACACTTGCCCCATGGCAACATTAAGTGGGAGGAGGTAAAAGTGTTCTCTCAAGAAGATAAATAAAAACGATTTAATCATAGACATGTTAGTCATTGAATTGGGCCAAAAATAGTTTTCCATACCAAGGTTGCAAAATTTAAGATTAGAAATCGTAATTCTACATCTTTCCTTACTAAGTGGGCTACTCACAATCACATCAATGTGGAATGGTAGTAAATAAAATATAATCTCTTTGAGTTCCATATAGTAATAAAAAGGGATAAAATAAGACAAACTCTTTTGCAATAATTTGCCTTTCTGTTGACTGGAGAAAAAGTGAAGCCTTTATCAGTCCTGGTCTGAACAGCTGAACAAAGACATGTTTGACAGAGGGGGAAACAAGCACTGTTAAGTGGGCGGACATCCTCCACTGCCTTTTACAAGACCTCCAGAAGCTTGTTTCCCATTACACACCACAGACATAGACATACATGCGCAAATACATTCACAGACACCCACAGACAATATTCACAGACACCGAACGACAACATTCTCAGACACCCACAGACAACATTCACAGACACCCACAGACAACATTCACAGACAACATTCCGGTGCCTTCAGAGGTAAAAAAGAAGGTTGCTCTTGGTACTACTCAGTCTTGTCTTGTCTAGATTACCCTCAGGACCGACCCTGGCAGAGGTAGCAGTGTTTCTGAGCTCTCTCAGGAGAAGAGATGCAAAGCGATAGAAAAGCATCTACGTGGATGAGCTTTCCCCTCTAAACCACTTCATCAGAGAGCCTGCTGTATACTGGACTGTCTGAGTCAAACAGCAATGATGAAAGGCCCATGGAAATTAAGAGTTCATTTGACCATATCTGAAAATAATCACACATATGCCAGCAGCCTTGGCCTGGGAAGAGGAAAAATAATCAGGTTGACTCATAGAGGGACATAATGGCTGGGTAAGGAGCTGCCAGGCAGCATTACAGTGAACATGAGGAACAAAGTTTTCTGTAGTTCCAGCCGAGGCTAAATAGTGTTCAAATTACTTTGGGAGGGGAAGATGATCCTTTTAGATCCTGTTTTAGAGTAAGAAAAATAACATCTAGGGAGGAAGTGAGCACAACCTCAATTAGCCCCTCCAAAACGCAGCTTGTTTATTTTCCAGATTTCTCGGGTTTGGAAAGGTCATGAGAAAACCAAATAAGCAATTAGGGCGGTGTGGCTGTTTGAGGTGTGGCTGGATCAAAGTGTTCTGCTAGGCTGCTACGGTCTTAGTGGAGAGCCCAGAAAAGCTCTGAGAGCCAATGAAAGAGGAGAGCAGAGAATATTCCCCTGGCTTTCCAGGAGCTAGTTGAGAGCTGAGGAGTAGCAGGTTAATCCTTTCTGGGGGACTGAGCTAGCTAGATATTGTGGTGTGTGTTGGAGGAGTGAGCAAGTGAACTAGTGTGATGTCTGGTGGAAGAGTGAGCTAGCTAATGTGACGTGGTGGTCTGGTGTCTCCCTCACCTCTTCAGGTCCACTGTGGTGACGTTGAAGACCACTCCCTTCAGCCACAGGATCATGAAGAGTCTCTGGGAGAACGGGCAGTTCCCAATGCTCTCGCCATCACTTCCCGCCTGAGAGAGAGAGAGAGAGAGGGAAAGAGAGGGCGAGAGAGAGAGAGGAGAAGAAGGTTAGATTAGGTAAGACTACATCAGCATCATTCACATGGCATTGTTTTCACCTTAAAGAAGCCTTTCACACAACCACAAAGAAAATGCAGCATGGCTGGAAGGATAAGAGGCAGGGAATCCAACATCCAACAAGATTTAAATGGCTCTTGTAAACTGATCGCAATCAAGTTAAGGTTGAGCCTTAAAATTGATAAAAGTCTTGGAACACTGATATTATCAGACCTCTGTTCTACAATCTCCAATGACCAGCGGTGTTTTACTGCACTGACCTATGTTGAGCAGACAATTATTCTTTCACACAGATTAAAGACTAGCTCCCTGAGTCCCAGAGAGCAGGCTAACCTCTGTCTCAAACCCTTTAGCACACTTCCACAGCCGCCTCCATTCATCCACACTACCAGGCAGCCAAGTGGAACACAAACCCCTGAAGTGACTGAGAGGGACCCTGAGAGGGAGCTGGACAGCTTCTTGTTTCTTTAGACCTAAAGAGAGAGTCTGATGTATTTGAGTGGGAGGGGGGATGATACAGTATGTCTGCCAGTGTCTAATCACTATGCTCAACCATCACCATGACAACATCACTGAAGGTATTTTGATTTGTAACACATGCATGTTGATGTGTTTGATGTGTATTGAATCGTGTATACAGGGCTATTCTGTGAGACAATTGGTCTCAGCATGAGTCCCTGTGAAAATAAAGGTTAAATAAAATGTAATTTATAAAATGAACAATCGACTACATGCCATCCAAACAAGAGACATGGACAAACTAGGTAACTGTTCTCAGACAATCTCTGGACGTGGGGAAAAACAAGCAACTACCCACTAGTACAGGCCCACTTTCACGTTGGGGATTTTCCATACCCAAAATAGATCTGCCACCTTCACCTCCCTTTCATGACAAACTACTACTGTGCATTATGATAGTGTACACAGGCCTCCAGCCCCAGCAGTAAAAACGAGGCAGTGAGAGAGATATTCTAAACACTCCGCTGGCAGACACACTGTCCTATAAACACACCAGAGATCTCTCCAACTACCACCGCAAGCACACTCTCCGTCTCTCACTCCCGCTCATCCACCTCAAGCTGGTCTATATCAATGATGCTCTAGAGCACAGGCAAATCCCAGTTTCCAGCTTAGGTTGTGTGTGCAGAAATAGTTGTGGGAGTAAGGAAAAAACGGTAGATCGAAAAGAGGGAGTTTTTGATGCAACTAACCTCCTCTCATGTAACATTAATATGTGTAGTAATTACTAAATAGGAAAGTGAAATGAAATATTCATGAGTAAAGATCTTGCTTGTGTAAACAAACATACTATAGCTGGAGGAGCCAATCGCCGTTGAGATTGACACCCAAACTACAAAACACAAATAATTTGACTGTCACTACAATGTCTTCTCTAGGCCGTCATTGTAAATAAGAATGTGTTCTTAACTGACTTGCCTAGTTAAATAAAGGTTCAATAAAATAAATAAAAATGATCTGACATTGGCCCCAATGTTCCAGTTCATTATATGCCTGTTCCTCTTTTAAGAGGATCAACTCAAGCATGGTCTCAGCCCCTTTCACACTGTCAACATCTTCCCCCATTCCACATTTACAGAACTGGTTATGGAGTGTTCCATAGACGGTGAGCACATAGAAGAATGCCATTCTTCTCAGTACCAGTTAATTCTGAAGAATGCCCAGTATTCATTCATTCAGAAGGACAGGGACTGAAGGTAATAGGAGCATTAAGAAAAGGAATGTATCTTTTCTCACTGTCTATTACTTTAGCAAGTCTTGGCTCACTGAAAGGTGGCATGCTCATCAATTTGTCTCTCCTTGTCAGTCACTTTGTAGCCTACCCTCCCTTCTACCTAGCCTCCTGTCCATCTCTTTCACTTTCTCATTCCATGTCTCTACCTCTGGCCAGTGCAGAGGGCATATTGAGGAAGGGAAAATTCCTCTCTGAGATTCAGGCCCATTCCAATGTCAAATACACTAATTAAAATGGCATACCACAGCCTTTTGAGTAATGGACTGGCGGAGCTGTGCCAAGATAGGGCTGGGCTTCATGACACATTTATAAAACTTTATTTTTTATTCCCATGGAGCTAACGTCCCCCTCTACCACTAGAAATCCGATAAATAATACCTATCCAAAACTTTTTTCAAACGAGGTACGGCCTGAAGTGATCTTGTGAATGAATAGGGAACTTTGTTTCCAGAATGTTCCTGGCAGTGTGTCCGGCTAACAGCACTCTGCTGGTGTGTACAGACAGTCTGTTTGTCTCTCTGTGGTGTGGAGGCCCAGTGTGTTCTCTCTGTTTGATCTGCCTGCTGGCTGTCCTACAGGCTGGAGTTGCTGCTCTGTTGTTAGAGCTCAATTCAATAAATCAAAAGGTTGGATTAGATCACAGCCTTTGTTTAGTGTCCCCTCCTTATGATTCGATTCCTGTGTATGAAAGGCTTGCCATCAAATCGTATTGCTCTGTTTGGAACCTCAGGCAATTGTTATCTAACAAGAGACCAGTAGCTGATACTTGTGGGACTATAGAGACAACAATGTGTTATTTTCTGCTTTTATCCAGAGATTGTATTCTTGTTGGTTACTATGTGTCAGGGGTAGGAATGACAGCAAAACATGGTGACTATTCCCATGACGATGGAGGCCAGACTCATAATAAATAATTGCTTATCATTGCACAGAGATAACCAGGTGAATGGTATCTTTCAGAATACGATGGTACGTAAACATAAAGGACATGGGCCGTGTCTGAAATCTGTCTTGGTTACTACTTACTTAAAGTGCATACTGTGTACTATTTATCACGTACTGTTTGGTAAAAAGTATGCCACAGGCAAAACAGATACTTTTGGTGCATTCAAGACAACTGGGAACTCTAAAACAACGAGCTCAGACTGTGAAAAATCGCGACATTAGTGATCTTCAGCTCAGAGAAGTCAGAGGAAGTTTTTTTCCCAGTTGTCTTGAAAGCACCATCTGTTATGGCTTCACATATGAACCGGACAGGATCATTTATAGCCCCACCCAGTGACCTTTCTCCATTGCCTTTCACTAACACCGGAGTGTTGTTTTGGGCTAACATTAGCTAGCATTTAGAACAACGTATTTGGAGTAAACTTGTGTACCATAGGTCTATGCAAGTATCAATTGAAGAGTCAACTGAAGCTTAAAAGGAATGGGAGATGAAAAGCGCTATAGAAATATTATCAATTACTATACCAGCAGCATACCACCCTGCATACCACTACTGGCTTGCTTCTGAAGCTAAGCAGGGTTGGTCCTGGTCAGTCCCTGGATGGGAGACCAGATGCTGCTGGAAGTGGTGTTGGAGGGCCAGTAGGAGGCACTCTTTCCTCTGGTCTAAAAAATATCCCAATGCCCCAGGGCAGTGATTGGGGACACTGCCCTGTGTAGGGTGCCGTCTTTCGGATGGGACGTTAAACGGTGTCCTGACTCTCTGAGGTCATTAAAGATCCCATGGCACTTATCGTAAGAGTAGGGGTGTTAACCCCGGTGTCCTGGCTAAATTCCCAATCTGGCCATCAAACCATCATGGTCACCTAATAATCCCCAGTTTACAATTGGCTCATTCATCCCCCTCCTCTACCCTGTAACTATTCCCCAGGTCGTTGCTGCAAATGAGAACGTGTTCTCAGTCAACTTACCTGGTAAAATAATGGAAAAAAAAAATAAAATAAAAAAATACCAAAGATGGTTTATTTAGAACAAAAAAATAGAACAAAAATCTCTGACGAAGGCCAAGAGGCCGAAGCATAAGCTTCGATGGAAAAAGAGATGCTAGCAAGAGCAGTGTGTAAGTTTCTTTTTCCTTTCAAGTTATCTAATCGTTACCAGGCACCTGCAACAAGATAGCTCAGATGTATGAATGTATTTTTTTATGTTGAAAGTAAACAGTGGATGTACTGGTATCAAATAAAATGTTTTATTACAAACAAGAAACACATTTCAATGAAAAAAACAGAAATCCACGAAAAAATTACTTCACCAAAAACATTAGAAAATGAATAGCTAAATTAAATGACATACAAAATACATAACTACTTCATGGCCTCTAAAATAGTCATAAGACGTGCCTCCCTGGCACCTCCTTCTCCAGACTCCACATCTGGACCTTTCTGGGATGGAGAGGAGCCCACAGCTACACCTTGGGAGGATGAGATGATGTCCAAACCGGTGGGGTGATGAGTGGCAGCCCCCCAGCGCCTCATCCATCACCACTTCTAGGATGCAGCTGTGGCCTCCCCTCCCTCAGTGCTGACCCCAGTGGGGGGAGCTTTCAACTCCTGAAAAATTATCACTTTCAACATCAAAACATACTACATGTAAAGCCCTGGTATTATGCCAATTACAGTACATTTCTCTGGAATACGTGAACCTTTCTCACATGTTTCTCTTCACACTTATATACATGAATGTGCAGTTGAAGCATACGAAATATATTGGAAAGTGCTGGTGCTCTCAGAGAAAACTTTATTAGCCAAGTACAGCACAGCAATAAATGTCAAGCTAACATACTGTGTATTTTTGCTTAAGGTTCTCCCACTTCTTTTTCACCCATGCAGGTGACAGCTCACACTCCTTCACGTAGATCCTAAAGAGACATAAGATGAAGTACAACATTAACCAAAACATGAGCAAAGTAGAGTTGTGTGAACTTTCTGTAGATAGCCAGACTGCCACATACATTATCAAATTGGAGCGCCAAGGTGAAACAGTAACGAGAGCATTTTACCATTACTTACACCATAACAGGTTATGTGTGCAATGAAACTAGACCCATTCAGGCGGTAACCATTCAGGTATAAACTAATATTGCATGGCATGAACGCCACAATCAGCTCAACGCAGATGAACCAACGTGAGGAGAACTAGAAGAGTTGTTGGGACCAGCACCACTGTGGCAGGTAGAAATGTAGGCTACCGCGTTACTAACGTTATAGCTAGTGGTATTTACAAGTAGCAGCTAGCTAGCTAACATTAAATATGAAGTTGTCGCTCAACAGCAAGTAACCCTGTAGCTAAGGTTACTGTTCTAGCAGTTAACTTCTAGACCTACTAAAGCATGTAACTAGCTAAAGGCATGGCAGGCTGCAGATCTGTTTTCAAATATGTATGTACGATGAAATAGTTGTGATAATTTTAAGGAGAACAAAAACTACTTACATTTGAACACCACCGTAGAAGCTTTGCTATTCCCCATCTTCCAAGTTATTTACTCAAAACTTGCAGCCCCTCCACTTCCAATGCATTGTGGTTGTGAAATTCACAAAAAGTGTGCAGCGAATGCGTCATTGCGTTGTTCCCGCTATTCGTTCATTTCAGTTGGGCATCACCATATCTAATTGACAGCAAATTATCAGCTGTCGTCAAATCCGAAATGAGTATGACATCCAGGCATTTAAAGTATATTTGATTTTCGAAATGTCACATACTCAAAAACAACCTACTTTTTAGGACTAAAGTATTGGTATTTGGACACAGCCGTGGATTTCAGCCATGTTTAGTATATGAATGGAGTGAGCAGCAGCTTTAGGAATGAGCTCATCTCCCCTCAGGCTGCAGAGCCAGTGGTCAGAGATGGCCAGCCACAGTGCAGCAGCTGAGAAACCCTTTCTCTTTGTGTCAGAACATGGCAGGGATTCAGTCTACTGGAACTGCAGCAGCAAAGAGCAGACACAGCCATCTGACTTGTGTTTCCGGCAAAGAACCTAGCCCTAGTCTGCTATTCCTACTGAGACTCCCTGCAGCCCTACCTTCTCTGAGTCAGAGGAGAGGAGAGGGAGAACGGTGTAGAAGGAGGGAATACAGGAATAGAATAGACTGGTGGAATTAGCATAAACCTAGTTAAGGAGAAAGCTAGGAGAAAGGGAGACAAAAGACTAGATTGAGTGGGTGAGAAGTGTCTAGGGGAAAAGAAAGCAGAGCGCAAGCCACACCCTTCTCAGCACTGTTAGCTTCAGAAGCAGCGTGCTGCTTGGCACTCTCCTCTCATCCTTCTTCCACAACCTCTTTAACAAACTCAAACTCTTTTTATGACATGGGAACAGAGTATGTGAGCGGAGTTGAGCTGTTGGAAATCCAGCTCATGAAGTCACTCCATGTCCTTTCCAACGGCTCGCTCCACGCTCACAGGAAGAAAAAAAAACGACCGCTTCAAATTCGCACCAATCATTAAAATCACAATTTAACCAACATCCATCTATTTTTGTGACTACCTGGACCTACCATTTGATTTTAAAGTATTGAAACCAAACCATATGATTTGAATGAAAAGTATTTGAATAAACATGAAGGTGAATGTAAGAAGGTCACAATTTCAAATAGGCTAAATGTCATATTAAATGTCACGTTGTATAAATTATTGGAGACACGCGCAGGAATACGTAAGAGGGGATTTTAATACTCGACCCAAAAATACATGCCATGAAAGGCACAGGGACGAAGCCCAAAACTAACACGTACACAAAAACACAGGGCTGTAACCCCAAAAAAAGAGCGAGGTTAAAACTTGAATAAATACAAGGGACCCATAATAACAAGTGCACAACAATACACGGGATGAGACCCATAATACCGAGTACACAATACACTCAGCACAGGTACTGACAAGACCAACAAACTTGTGAACAATAACCGACAAGACAATTGTGAAAAGAGGGCACATGTATACAATTACTAATCAGGGGAATTGGAATCAGGTGTGCGTAATGAGACAGTTCAGTGTCACTGTAACCCGTGTCTGAAGCCCTTAATTGTCAATGAATCATTGCTTAGTTCTGTCTCTCTGAGTGGTGGAACAGGCCATCTTAACACTGTTCTCTCTCAAGTATCCATTGCTCTGAGCAGTGTCTCAGAACCGTTACATTCCCCAGTGTGAATACAGAGGTCCTTGTGGGGAATAACAAGCAGGAATATGGAGGAAAGGCACAGAGCTCTTTTGTTTGTGGACAGTTCTGTGGGTGTCAATGGATAAAAAACAGACCAATAAAATTTGAAGTGAGGGAAGAAATTATTTTGGGCCAGCACCTAATATGGTCATGAGATCACAGTTTCCAGAAAACAAACCAGAACCTGGGATTCAGCAGTAATCGTAATTTCACATGTATTATGTGGTAAGAACATTTCAATCCCACAGTACTTACTTAGAAATATTACTGAACAAGTATCATTCACTACACGAAATACCCTAGCACTATCCATTTATCTTCTTACTTTTCATGTTAAAATTAGTCAGGAGTTGCTAATGATTGCATCATATTCCACATAAACTCCTCGGAGATTCAACATTGTCCCAATGTTCTTTTGCTTTGAATAGGCCCATTTCACTTACAGCAAGCAACACGTGCTACAACAGCTGACAATTACCAATGAACGTTAGGCTTTTGGTATCAAAGTAAGGAGAGAACCTGAATCAACAAAGAGACACGGATCGACACGTGTATGCACACGCACGCACACAAACGGTCACGTCACACACACACATAGCTGTCTGTCCGTTGGAGAGGATGACTCATGCCGAAGTCACAGAATTTCCAGGGACGCCCACCGGCGCACAATGAGACCTCAGTCAGTCCCTCCCCCTCCCTCCCCCGTCTACAGGAGACACACATACTGCCATGTCACCAGTGGAGAGGTCATAGATTATGATATCACTTCCCCCCTGACACGGTCTGATGGTAGAGCTACTGGTGTAAAGACCATCTTGAGCCATGTCAAGACTGATAGTACAGTAGGTCACAACTATATTGAACAAAAATATAAACGCAACATGTAAAGTGTTGGTCCCATGTTTCATGAGCTGAAATAAAACGTGCCAGGAATTTTCAATTTGCACAAAAAGTTTATTTCTCTCAAATCTGGTGGACAAATTTGGTTGCATTCCTGTTAGTGAGCATTTCTCCTTTGCCAAGTTAATCCATCCACCTGACAGGTGATGCATATCAAGAAGCTGATTAAACAGCATGATCATTACACAGGTGCACCTTGTGCTGGGGGCTTATGTTCCCTCTAAGCTGCTTGCGTGTGCAGGCGCACAGTAGCCCAAGACTGAGAGAAGCATGAGATCGAACTTCACTCAACTTTCTTGAGTTTTCCCTGTTAGTTAACACTATTAATGTTTCCCTTTACTGTGGCAATTGTGATCGAATCAATGCAATATTAGCCACTTTCAATGCAACATACCGAAACAAAACAAACTATGCAAGAGATGATGTTGTAGGCAGAACGCATCAGAGTAGGATTCTATTGAATACGACGTAGCCCGTACTGTACACAGACCAGTGCAGCATAACCAATCAGAGCTGCAGTAAGTCTATATGCAAATAGACCTTTGCCATATATGGATATGTGCCATTTACATTGAACTGGTGTCACGTTCCTGACATTATTTCCTTTGTTTAGTCTTTGTTAAGTTGGTCAGGACGTGAGCTGGGTGGGTGTAGTCTATGTTTAGGTTTGTCTTATTGGCCTAATATGGTTCTCAATCAGAGGCAGGTGTTTTACGTTGTCTCTGATTGGGAACCATATTAAGGTAGCCTGTTTTCACTGTTGGTTTGTGGGTGATTGTTCCTGTTCGTGTGTTCCTGTTTTTTTTGTGTTCACTAGTTCGGGACTGTAGCTTCGTTGGTTTTTCGTCTGTTTATTGTTTTTGTTCATATTGAGAAGTATTCTAATAAATTATGGATACACACCACGCTGCGCTTTGGTCCTCCTCTCCTTCGGCCGACGAAAGATGTTACAACTGGACTGTATTTACAGCTGTAGTCGTGAGTAGATGCGCTTGTTTTGAGATCAAAGCGAGAGCTGCATGTAGACACCTGTGCACATTTTGTTCATATTTTGCTAGTTAGTGCGCTATTAGACCAGTTATAGATCATTTGTAGTCAGCAATAGGGGAGTGATTTCTTCCTACAAGAGCACAAAACGTGTACATTTATAGACATCTTTGAAAAGCGAGTCAAGTAAAGAGCTTTTTTTTGTCTTGAAGGGGGCAGTGTTGTATTTTTAGACAGGCTTTAATAAGCTAAATAGCCAATAGGCAGAAGGTAGCAGAATTTGTCTGATTCTCTATAATAATGCATTTATTTTGTAAAGTGGTTTCTTGCATCAAACACAAAAAACATGTTCAGTCACCTCCTTGTCTGAAGGACAAGTGGATAAACAGGTTAATGTCAAGCCAAGACTGTTTTTTTCAAACGTTTTTTTTTATGTAGGCCTACATTGAACATCCCACATTGGTTGCTACTGTAGGCTGAATGACAGAACCGCTATTGCCATGTTAAAATGTTATGGGATACATTTTCTCCATAGTTTTTGATGGTAGGCCACTCTGGTAGGCCTACATTATGACCAAATAGCCACACTACCAAATAGCCACACCCACTTGGCCACTGTTAAAACTAACTTAAAGCAGGTACAGCCTCAAGTGTTCACAGTAAACACGCACTGGAAGTTGCACAGAATTTTCACAATGTTCAAGTTTGCTCAGTACCGAAAACAATTTAAGGGAACATTGCTGGGGACAATAAAAGGCCACTCCAAAATGTGCAGTTTTGTCACACAGCACAATGCCACAGGTCTCAAGTTTAGGGAGCGTGGAATTGGCATGCTGACTGCAGGAATGTCCTCCAGAGCTGTTGCCAGAGAATTGTACCATAGTTTTAGAGAATTTGGCCGTATGTCCAAACGGCCTCATTACCGCAGACCATGTGTACCCACACCATCCCAGGACCTCCACGTCTGGCTTCTTCACATGTGGAATCGTAGTGGGTAAAAACAGATTCTTATTGGCTGGGTCTGGCTACCAAGTGGGTGGGCCTATGCCCTCCCAGACCCCTGCCCAGTCATGTGAAATCCATAGATTAGAGCCAAATTATTTCATTTCAATTGACTGATTTCCTTGTATGAAAATCTTTGAAATGGTTGCATTTTGCGTTTACATTTTTGTTCATTTGGAAACTATTCAGATACATTTTTTATTTTTTTTGTTACGTTACAGCCTTATTCTAAAACATATTAAATCGTTTTTTTCCTCATTAATCTACACACAATACCACATAATGACAAAGTGAAAACTGTTTTTTAGAAATGTTTGCAAATTTATTACAAACAAAAAACTGAAATATCACATTTACATAAGTATTCAGAACTTTTACTCAGTACTTTGTGGAAGCACCTTTGGCAGCGATTACACCCTCGAGTCTTCTTGGGTATGACACTACAAGCTTGGCACACCTGTATTTGGGGAGTTTCTCCCAATCTTCTCTGTAGATCCTCTCAAGCTCTGTCCGGTTGGATGGGGAGCGTCGCTGCACAGCTATTTTCAGGTCTCTCCAGAGATGTTCGATCGGGTTCAAGTCCGGGCTCTGGCTGGGCCACTCAAGGACATTCAGAGACTTGTCTCGAAGCCACTCCTGCGTTGTTTTGGGTCGTTGTCCTGTTGGAAGGTGAAACTTCACCCCAGTCTGAGGTCCTGAGTGCTCTGAAGCAGGTTTTCATCAAGGATCTCTCTGTACTTTGCTCTGTTCATTTTTCCCTCGATCATGACTTGTCTCAGTCCCTGCCGCTGAAAAACATCCCCACAGCATGGTGGTGCCAGGAATCCTCCAGATGTGACGCTTGGCATTCAGACAAATGTTCAATCTTGGTTTCATCAGACCAGATTATCTTGTTTCTCATGGTCTGAGAGTCCTTTAGGTGATATTTGGCCAACTCCAAGCTGTCGTGCCTTTTACTGAGGAGTGGCTGGCCACTCTACCATAAAGACCTGATTGGTGGAGTGCTGCAGAGATAGTTGTCCTTCTGGAAGTTTCTCCCATCTGTCACGCCCTGACCTTAGAGGTCCTTTTTATGTCTCTATTTGGTTTGGTCAGGGTGTGATTTGGGGTGGGTATTCTATATTCTATTATTTGTATTTCTATGTTTTGGCCGGGTAGGGTTCTCAATCAGGGACAGCTGTCTATCGATGTCTCTGATTGAGACCCATACTTAGGTAGCCCTTTTTCCCACCTGTCTTTGTGGGAAGTTGACTTTGTTTATGGCACATAGCCTTTAGCTTCACGGTTTGTTTTGTAGTGTTTATTGTTTTTGTCAGCATTTCCAATAATAAAGGAATATGTACGCTCACCATGCGGCACCTTGGTCCTCTTCCTTCAACAGCCGTGACACCATCTCCAAAGAGCAGGTATTCCCAAACTGGGGTACGTAATGCCGCCGTGGGTACGCCCCCCAAAAAATCCAATTTTTAACAAAAATAAATATATACAGTGGGGGGAACAAGTTTTTGATACACTGCTGATTTTGCAGGTTTTCCTACTTACAAAGCATGTATAGGTCTGTAATTTTGTATTATAGGTACACTACAACTGTGAGAGACGGAATCTAAAACAAAAATCCAGAAAATCACATTGTATGATTTTTAAGTAATTAATTAGCATTTTATTGCATGACATAAGTATTTGATACATCAGAAAAGCAGAACTTTATATTTGGTACAGAAACCTTTGTTTGCAATTACAGAGATCATACATTTCCTGTAGTTCTTGACCAGGTTTGCACACACTGCAGCAGGGATTTTGGCCCACTCCTCCATACAGACCTTCTCCAGATCCTTCAGGTTTCGGGGCTGTCGCTGGGCAATACGGACTTTCAGCTCCCTCCAAAGATTTTCTATTGGGTTCAGGCCTGGAGACTGGCTAGGCCACTCCAGGACCTTGAGATGCTTCTTACGGAGCCACTCCTTAGTTGCCCTGGCTGTGTGTTTCGGGTCGTTGTCATGCTGGAAGACCCAGCCACGACCCATCTTCAATGCTCTTACTGAGGGAAGGAGGTTGTTGGCCAAGATCTTGCGATACATGGCCCCATCCATCCTCCCCTCAATACGGTGCAGTCGTCCTGTCCCCTTTGCAGAAAAGCATCCCCAAAGAATGATGTCTCCACCTCCATGCTTCATGGTTGGGATGGTGTTCTTGGGGTTGTACTCATCCTTCTTCTTCCTCCAAACACAGCGAGTGGAGTTTAGACCAAAAAGCTCTATTTTTGTCTCATCAGACCACATGACCTTCTCCCATTCCTCCTCTGGATCATCCAGATGGTCATTGGCAAACTTTAGACGGGCCTGGACATGCGCTGGCTTGAGCAGGGGGACCTTGCGTGCGCTGCAGGATTTTATTCCATGACGGCATAGTGTGTTACTAATGGTTTTCTTTGAGACTGTGGTCCCAGCTCTCTTCAGGTCATTGACCAGGTCCTGCCGTGTAGTTCTGGGCTGATCCCTCACCTTCCTCATGATCATTGATGCCCCACGAGGTGAGATCTTGCATGGAGCCCCAGACCGAGGTTGATTGACCATCATCTTGAACTTCTTCCATTTTCTAATAATTGCGGCAACAGTTGTTGCCTTCTCACCAAGCTGCTTGCCTATTGTCCTGTAGCCCATCCCAGCCGTGTGCAGGTCTACAATTTTATCCCTGATGTCCTTACACAGCTCTCTGGTCTTGGCCATTGTGGAGAGGTTGGAGTCTGTTTGATTGAGTGTGTGGACAGGTGTCTTTTATACAGGTAACGAGTTCAAACATGTGCAGTTAATACAGGTAATGAGTGGAGAACAGGAGGGCTTCTTAAAGAAAAACTAACAGGTCTGTGAGAGCCGGAATTCTTACTGGTTGGTAGGTGATCAAATACTTATGTCATGCAATAAAATGCTAATTAATTACTTAAAAATCATACAATGTGATTTTCTGGATTTTTGTTTAAGATTCCGTCTCTCACAGTTGAAGTGTACCTATGATAAAAAATTACAGACCTCTACATGCTTTGTAAGTAGGAAAACCTGCAAAATCAGCAGTGTATCAAATACTTGTTCTCCCCAACGTATGTATTTTTGAAATGTAATAAAATTCTTCACATTTTCAAACAGTACATTTATATTTTCCAACGGGTTGAGGTTTTTTCTCTCACCTGAGTAGCCTTGTTTCACTGCCAAAAATCTAATTTAACCATTTAGTGTTCAGCGAAATAACAATTCAATGTCAAATACAGGTAGACTAGTCAAATAATTAACATCCAATCACACTAACTGTTACTCTCTCGCAGGAAACCTTCACTCTTGCGCAGACATTTAGAAACGAAACATGACAATTTGAAAAATAAGCCACAGGAGTTTTTTGAGCGAGAATAAAGAGGACTTTCGAGTAGTAAGACATGTATAAAAGCAACAGATACCATTAATAAGAAGGGGCTAGAAGCGTCTTATATGGTGAGCTACTGAGTGGCTAGGACAGGCAAGCCCCAAACTATTGTGGAGGACTTAATTCTTCCTGCTGCCACGGATTTGGCTGGGACAATGCTGGGGGAAAAGGCCCAAAAAACTATACAGACAATGCCTTCATCAAACAACACTGTTTCACAACGCATCAGTGACATGGCAGGAGATGTTTTAAAGCAATTACTGTTTCGCATACAAGCCAGTGAATTCTATGCGTTACAGCTGGATGAGTCAACCGACGTGGTGGGCCTGGCACAGCTTCTGGTATATGTCCATTATGTTTATTGTGGGTCAATTAAGGAAGACATCCTCTTCTGCAAACCACTGGAAACCAGGACAACATGAGAGGATATTTTTAAAGTACTGGACAGCTTTGTGACATAAAATGGACTTTGGTGGTCAAGATGTGTTGGTATCTGTACTGATGGCGCAAAAGCCATGACAGGGAGACATAGTGGAGTGGTAACGCACGTGCAAGCAGTTGCTCCCGTCGCCGCTTGGGTACACTGCAGCATACACCGAGAGGCTCTTGCTGCCAAGGGAAAGCCTGACAGCCTGAAAGACGTTTTGGACACAACAGTGAAAATGGCTAACTTTGTTAAAGCAAGGCCCTGAACTCTCTGGTATTTTCTGCGCTGGTAATCAAGGGGGAAAGTATTGACACGTTTTTTTGAATTGAGAGACGAGCTTAAAGTTTTATTCACTGACCATAATTTTCACTTGTCTGACCGCTTGCATGATGACGAGTTTCTCACATGACTGGCCTATTTGGGTGATGTTTTTGCTCGCCTAAATGATCTGAATCTAGGCGTACAGGGACTCTTCAACTCTCCTCAAAATTGAGGCTATGATTAAGAAGTGATTTTTTTGTGTGCAAATGAACTCAAGCTCAATGTCAAATGTAATATAACAAAGCACCTGAGTGAGCTGGCTGCGCAATTTACGCAGGTACTTTCCTGAAAAGGATGACAACTTGATTCGTTATCCCTTTCATGCCCTGCCTCCAGTCCACTTATCATATCTGAACAAGAGAGCCTCATCGAAATTGCAACAAGCGGTTCTGTGAAAATGTTATTTAATCAGAAGCCACTGCCAGATTTCTGGATAGAGCTGCGCTCAGAGTTTCTTGCCTTGGCAAATCGCGCTAAGACACTGATGCCCTTTGCAACCACGTACCTATGTGAGAGTGGATTCTCGGCCCTCACTAGCATAAACTAAATACAGGCACAGACTGTGTGGAAAATGATTTAAGACTGGGACTCTTTCCAATACAAGCAAACATTGCAGAGTTAGGTGCATCCTTTCAAGCACACCCTTCTCATTAACCTGTGGTGAGTTATACACAATTTTCTATGAACAAATAAGGTTTTATATGTGTGTGGGAGGCTTACAATGATGGCAAAAAACAACTTTTGAGAGTGCGCTGACGCTGGTGCTAGAGGCGGTACGCAGCTGGAGGTTGAATGTTTGAAGGGGTTTGGGACTATAAATGTTTGGGAACCACTGCCATAGAGGAACTATGGAGCTCTGTCAGAGTTAGCATCGGGTTCTTGGTCACCTCCCTGACCAAGGCCGTTCTCCCCCGATTGCTTAGTTTGGCCAAGCGACCAGCTCTAGGAAGAGTCTTGGTGGTTCCAAACTTCTTCTATTTAAGAATGATGGAGGCCACTATGTTCTTGGGGACCTTCAATGCTGGAGACATTTTTTTTGGTACCCTTCTCCAGATCTGTGCCTCGACACAATCCTGTCTCCAAGCTCTACGGACAATTCCTTCGACCTAATGTCTTGTTTTTTTCTCTGTCATGCATTGTCAACTGTGGGACCTTATATACACAGGTGTGTCTTTCCAAATCATGTCCAATCAATTGAATTGACCACAGGTGGACTCCAAACATCTCAAGGATGTCTCTGCTGTTTTCAATCAGGATCTCAGCGATCACTGCCTCATTGCCTGTATCCGCTATGGGTCCGCGGTCAAACGACCACCCCTCATCACTGTCAAACGCTCCCTAAAACACTTCTGCGAGCAGGCCTTTCCAAACGACCTGGCCCGGGTATCTTGGAAGGATATTGATCTCATCCCGTCAGTCGAGGATGCCTGGTCATTCTTTAAAAGTAATTTCCTCACCATCTTAAGTAAGCATGCCCATTTCAAAAAATGCAGAACTAAGAACAGATATAGCCGTTGGTTCACTCCAGACCTGACTGCCCTCGACCAGCACATAAACATCCTGTGGCGGACTGCAATAGCATCGAATAGTCCCCGCAATATGCAACTGTTCAGGGAAGTCAGGAACCAATACACGCAGTCAGTCAGGTAAGCAAAGGGTAGCTTTTTCAAGCAGAAATTTGCATCCTGTAGCTCTAACTCCAAAAAGTTTTGGGACACTGTAAAATCCATGGAGAACAAGAGCACCCTCTCCCAGCTGCTCACTGCACTGAGGCTAGGTAACACGGTCACCACCGATAAATCCATGATAATTGAAAATTTCAAGAAGCATTTCTCTACGGCTGACCATGTTTCCTCCTGGCTACTCCAACCCCGGCCAACAGCTACTCGCCCGAGCCTCCCCAGCTTCTCCTTCAGCAAAGTTAATAAACAGATCACAGCATTTAGAATCCCACCGTACCTTCTCCGCTGTGCAATCCGGTTTCCGAGCCGGTCACGGGTGCACCTCAGCCACACTCAAGGTACTAAACAATATCATAACCGCCATCGATAAAAGACAGTACAGTGCAGCCGTCTTCATTGACCTGGCCAAGGCTTTCGACTCTGTCAATCACCGTATTCTTATCGGCAGACTCAATAGCCTTGGTGTCTGACTGCCTCGCCTGGTTCACCAACTACTTTGCAGACAATATTCAGTGTGTCAAATCGGAGGGCCTGTTGTCCGGACCTCTGGCAGTCTCTATGGGGGTACCACAGGGTTCAATTCTCGGGCCGACTCTTTTCTCTGTATATATATCAATGGTGTCGCTCTTGCTGCGGGTGATTCCCTGATCCACCTTTACGCAGACGACACCATTCTGTATACTTCTGGCCCTTCCTTGGACACTGAACCTCCAAACGAGCTTCAATGCCATACAACACTCCTTCCGTGGCCTCCAACTGCTCTTAAACGCTAGTAAAACCAAATGCATGCTTTTCAACAGTTCGCTGCCCGCACCCGCCCGCCCGACTAACATCACCACCCTGGACGGTTCTGACCTAGAATATGTGGACAACTATAAATACCTAGGTGTCTGGCTAGACTGTAAACGCTCCTTCCAGAATCATATTAAACATCTCCAATCCAAAATCAAATCTAGAATCGGCTTTCTATTTCGCAACAAAGCCTCCTTCACTCACACAGCCAAACTTACCCTAGTAAAACTGACTATCCTACCGATCCTCGACTTCGGCGATGTCATCTACAAAATAGCTTCCAATACTCTACTCAGCAAACTGGATGCAGTCTATCACAGTGCCATCCGTTTTGTTACCAAATCACCTTATACCACCCACCACTGCCACCTGTATGCTCTAGGCGGCTGGCCCTCGCTACATATTCGTCGCCAGACCCGCTGGCTCCAGGTCATCTATAAGTCTATAGGTAAAGCTCCACCTTATCTCAGTTCACTGGTCACGATAACAACACCCACCCGTAGCACACGTTCCAGCAGGTATATCCTTTCACGAGTATCTACCCCGGATCCGGGTGCACCCCCCCCCCCCCCCCCCCACACTGATTAGCATCGCTAGCATAGCGTCACAATTAAATAGTAGCATCTAAATATCATTAAATCACAAGTCCAAGACACCTAATGAAAGATACAGATCTTGTGAATAAAGTCACCATTTCAGATTTTTAAAATGTTTTACAGGGAAGACAAAATATGTAAATCTATTAGCTAACCATGTTAGCAAAAGACACCCTTTTTCTTTGTCCACCATTTTTTCTCAACACCAGTAGCTATCACCAATTCGGCTAAACTAAGATATTGATAGCCACTAACCAAGAAAAAACCTCATCAGATGACAGTCTGATAACATATTTATGGTATAGGATAGGTTTTGTTAGAAAAATGTGCATATTTCAGGTATAAATCATAGTTTGCCATTGCAGCCAGCATCACAAATCTCACCAAAGCTCCTAGAATTACTACATACAGCAACCTGTATTACCAATTTACTCATCATAAAACATTTCTTAAAAATACACAGCACATAGCAATGGACAGACACAGATCTTGTGAATTCAGACAACATTTCAGATTTTCTAAGTGTTTTACGGCGAAAACACAATAAATCGTTATATTAGCATACCACATACGCAAATGTTACCCGAGCACTGATTCTAGCCAAAGAGAGCGATATCATATCATCGCCAAAATATATTAATTTTTTCACTAACCTTCTCAGAATTCTTCAGATGACACTCCTGTAACATCATATTACAACATACATATACAGTTTGTTCGAAAATGTGCATATTTAGCCATAAAAAAACGTGGTTATACAATGAAAATAGTAGCAAAACAAGCCTGGAAATGTTGGTCGCCATCTTTGAGTGATCTAGTTTAATCAATAGCTAATCATATACTTGACAAAAAAATACAGGGTTGACAGGAATCGAAAGATAAATTAGTTCTTAATGCAATCGCTGATTTACATTTTTTAAATTATCCTTACTTTTCAATACAGGTTGCGCCAAGCGAAGCTATACAAAACAAGATGGCGGCGTAAGCTTTAACATTTTTCGACAGAAACACGATTTATCATCATAAATTGTTCTTACTGTGAGCTGTTCTTCCATCAGAATCTTGGGCAAAGAATCCTTTCTTGGGTCTAATCTTCTTTTGGTCGAAAGATGTCCACTTGTCCGTCGAAATACCCACTAACGTACGACCGGGAGCCCGAAATGTGCCCAGCGCGTCAAAGTGCACAACAAAGCAATGCCTCAAAATCGCACTAAAAGGATATAAATTGCTATACAACGGTTCAAATTAACTACCTTATGATGCTGTTAACACCTATAACGGGTGAAAACATGACCGGAGAAATATTACTGGCTACACTAATGCTTGGAAAAAGAGCAGGGCGGTGTCCACCGCGCGTCCGGCGCAGCTGGAAAAGAGTTCCTACCTACAGGTTTTTTTCTTTTATAGTGGCTGTGATTGCGCAATCAATACCATTCAAAGCGTCATCACGTAAAGGCATCCAGGGGAAGACGTAAGCAGTGTCCATATCCTCATAGCATTTACAGTGGCCTTTAAACTGACTCCAGATCAGGGGCCAAAATGTGTGAAATCTGACTCCATGTCAGGGAAATTGCTGTAGAATGAGTTCTGTTCCACTCAGAGACAAAATTCCAACGGCTATAGAAACTAGAGAGTGTTTTCTATCCAATAATAGTAATAATATGCATATTGTACGATCAAGAATTGAGTAGGAAGCCATTTCATCTGTAGAGACAATTATGCTAATTTGAAACAGCACCCCCTATAGTCGCAAGAAGATATCTCACTGATCCTTCCAGTTCTCTGCTGCCAGTGACTGGAACAAATTGCAAAAATCGCTGGAGAAGCTGGAGACTTATATTTCCCTCACCAACTATCTGAGCAGCTAACCGATCACTGCAGCTGTACGTAGTCCATCTGTAAATAGCCCACCCAATCTACCTACCTCATCCCCATACTGTTTTTATTTACTTTTCTGCTCTTTTGCACACCAGTATCTCTACTTGCACATCTGCTCATTTCTCACTCCAGTGTTAATCTGCTAAATTGTAATTCTTCGCTACTATGGCCTATTTATTGCCTACCTCATGCCTTTTGCACACACTGTATATAGACTTTCTTTTTTTCTGCTGTGTCATTGACTTGTTTTGTGTTAATGGCTTGTTTATTATTTATTCCATGTGTAACTCTGTATTGTTGTCTGTGTCACACTGCTTTGCTTTATCTTGGCCAGGTCGCAGTTGTAAATGAGAACTTGTTCTCAACTAGCCTACCTGGTTAAATAAAGGCAAAATAAAAAAATTCAATAAATGATCAATGAAAACAGGATGCACCTGAGCTCAATTTCGAGTATCATAGCAAAAGTTGCGAATTCTTATGTAAATAAGGTATCTGGTTTTTATTTGTAATAAATTATATTTTAAAAAATGTACTAGTTTTTGCTTTGTCATTATGGGGTATTTGGTGTAGATGAGAATAAGGTTGTAACGTAACAAAATGTGGAAAAAGGGAAGGGGTCTGAATACTTTCTGAATGCACTGTAGTTAGTTTCAGGACATTTTAATAAACTGGCTACTCAGCATTTTAACTGGTATATACAAACAGTGTATTTTTCTCATGTCCCATAACATTTTATGGCTAGGAACATCAGCAATAAAATCATGAGATGTCCCACTCCGCCTCCCTCTCTCTCAGCAACTCACTTTAGGGATTGTATAAATTACCAGTCAGGTCATTTTCATCAGTGCCCTTGTAATAACGATCATCCACCTAACCTTTTTAAAGAGTCCTCATCATTGAGGCCAAAATACTCCGCTCCTCTCAACCAAAGTGGTGGGAGATCAAAGCTTTAGACCGGGACCGGTAGCATGTCTATTGTTTTTCCTTTGGAGAGTTATGCCGAGTCGGCTCCAGGCCTAATTTTAGTAAAATGACGGTCATATCCTCCCCTTCGCTCACACTTAACATTCTAAATTTGGTGGGCTCAAATTCAAGCCACACTTTTACCAAATATGGAGCTGGCCAGCTGGCCAACAAGTGCTCCGCTGCTCTCCTCTCGTCTCTCACCCAGTGACACAGGAGGAATTTCCTCTGGGAAGGGAAGGGCCACATGTTATGTCACGCCTACTCTGGACTGGACAAGCATGCAGACTGGCCTGGGCTGGGAGGACTGGGCTGGCTGAAGTTGGGCTTGGTTTGGTGGACTGGTATAGGCAGAGTTGGCTGAGGTGAGGCTGTTACTTGGAAGGGATGGGCTGGGACAAAGGCGGACTTGGCTATGGCTGGGTCTGTGGTCCAAAGGATGAGAGTGTGGAGGAGTCAGACCCTACGGGAAGGAAATGCAACACACCCTGGTGTGCCTCTGAATCATGTGGACGTCATGGAGTGGAAACCAAACATCTCCCAGACAGAACCTAACGTCTCCCAGATAGACAGGCCTACAGAGGTAGTGGAGGTTAGGCTTGCAACATGAAAGGTTGATTGGGACACTGACCGAGGGGTGGAGAGGGATCAAATTTAGCTTACTGAGTTATCAATAACATGACCATTACTCTCTCCAGGTTAGGAATAATAACACTGAAAAAATTTTATTATAACTGAAAGTCGGGGATGAAGTTGAGTGAAACATAACTCAAGTAAAGTAGGAACCAAAGAACAAGACAGAAACAGGGGAGGGAGAGAGAGAGACGTGTGCAAGAGACGTGAAGATGAAACCGTTTTGCTCATCTCCCTGTGACTGTCATTTAAAGAGTTTGTTCAAACACAAACAGTGAGGTCAGGGTGTGCTGTGACTCTCCACCGCCTTACAAAATAACAAACCCCAGACAGATGACTCCGAGACACACACTGCATTCCTCACCGACCATCCCAGTCCCACTCACTCTGTACACACACATCATTAAAACGCTACATGTAGCCTTCAACATCAGTGGAGGCTGCGGAGGGGAGGATGGTTCATAATAATGGCTGGAATGGCGTGGTATCAAACAGATGAAAACACTGTTTGATACCATTCCATTCACTCCATTCCGGCCATTATTATGAGCCATCCTCCCCTCAGCAGCCTCCACTGTTCAACATGCATCTGATAGAGGCAACGTCAATACAACATTTGGTGGTTCCCTGAAAAGATGGCTAAAGTCTAGACCACTTTAAAGAACCACCCTTTGGCTCAAACATTGTACTATGGGTGTTAGCCAGTTTGACATGGCAGCAAAGCCTGCACCATGGACACACAAACAAACACCAACCTCATTGCTCATTTTAAGCATTTGGTCCAACTGGCCAGAACACCAGACAACCCACCTTTGACCTACTGTAGCATTTCATTCTGATCCAGAGTCTGGCACACACACAAAGATGTCCCAAAGCTTATGAGCTCATTATTACAGTAACAATGCCAAGTACTGTAAGTGGTTGACTTGAGTAGCCCATCCACACAATTGTAAAAGATGTAGAAGTATAGGTTATATCGTATAATTACCATACTATGGACCTAGTGGCTAGTACAGTTCACCCACTGGCACTGAAAACCAAACGCATGGCTTTAAGTTACAAAGAAATTGATGTGGATAGAGTGAAGGAGGGAGTTGGAGGGATGTGTCCGGTTGGTCCCTTGCTACTCTATCCTCTATGTTTGGATAGCTCACTAAGGGTTATCTACACTAGGCATGGCTCACTGTCGCTCATTTTACTAGTGTGTTGCTGTGAGGATGCAGGCAGCATATGAAACATGATCAGAGGGGATCGGGTCGTGACAGATTGGGTTACACTGCTTTCTGAGGTTGAGCACTCGAGCACCCTCTTAGCGAAGCTGATATAACAGAGGGATAAAGATGTCAGAGGCCATGTCTATTTGTAAACTTGTTTAAATCTGATCTATAAAGTTATATTTCTGTCCGAATTGTTGCCTGCCCTTTCCCAACACATCCTAAACCCTTTGCTATGTTCCCCCCCTCTTCTCCATTTTCTCACTCCATATCCATCATTCTCCCTCATTCCTTGTTGTTCTAAGTCAATCTTGTTTCCTGTCATTGGTCTACAAGAGAATTGCCTCATTAGCAGAGGGCTTGCTTGGGACCAGAAGGATTAAAATGGCAACTTCCTCCCAACAGGCACCAAGCCTTTCCTCTGAACAGGATGGCATGAGCACACAGACACACAGTATCATAAGAAATCCCCCTAATCTTGTGTTGTGGTACATTGCTGGGTCCATTTGGCCAAGGCCCAGTCCTGACAGTTTCAATGATGAAGCATTTTGAAGCCCATATGCTGGGAGGAGCAAGTCCATAGTGCAGAGAAGAGCTACCGCTCACAGTTAACAGCAGCGCCACACAACAGACCATTAATCTTTGTCCCCTAACTCATGATGCTGACTGCAGCAGTACAATAGGACTTGGGGAGAATAAACTGCTATATTGATTTGACTATAAAAACTGGCTACTCTCAATTGGATTAAAATTGTCACCCCGGGGTAGAAAGAATGCCTTACGCTGAAAGATTCAGGTAAATATGCAAACAAGGGGCAAATTAAGATTGACATGCAGAAAAAAGGTTGAGGGCAAGTTAATACTAGAATAGAGGCCAAAAAACAGTTCAGTTTATTGATGGTTAACCCAGAGTGTTTAAACTGGATCTTGCATTTTTTGACAATTACAACAAAATTACATGACTAAGCAGAGGCAAAGGAGGGCAAAGATTAAACAAAACATATTCTGCTTCTACCAGTGTACAAGCTATTCAAATATGTTCCTAATAATTCTCATGCCAAACTATTATTAAACTTTGATGGAAGATCTCACATTACATGGAGTCACATGTAATGTGCTACTTAACAGTAAACAAATTGACAACATCATTTCAGCATGCTTATAGGGAAGGACACTCAACAAGCACAGCAGTTACACAAATGACTGATGATTGGCTGAGAGAAATTGATGATAAAATGATTGTGGGGGCTGTCTTGTTAGACTTCAGTGCAGCTTTTGACATTATCGATCATAGTCTGCTGCTGGAAAAATGTGTGTTATGGCTTTACACCCCCTACTATAATGTAGATAAAGAGTTACTTGTCTAACAGAACACAGTGTTCTTTAATGGAAGCCTCTCAAATATAATCCAGTTAGAATCAGGAATTCCTCAGGGTAGCTGTTTAGGCCCCTTGCTTTTATCAATTTTTACAAACGACATGCCACTGACTTTGAGTAAAGCCAGAGTATCTATGTATGAGGATGACTCAACACTATACACATCAGCTACTACAGAGACTGAAATGACTGCAACACTCAACAAAGAACTGCAGTTAGTTTCAGAGTGGGTGGCAAGGAATAAGTTAGCCCTAAATATTTCTAAAACTAAAAGCATTGTATTTGGAACAAAACACTCACTAAACCCTAAAACTTAACCTGTTGAGGATGGGGGCGCTGTTGTCACTATTTATGCTAATCGTGTAATTTTTGAAACGGCTTCCCACAAAATTCTTGATCGTACAATATGCATATTATTATTATTATTGGATAGAAAACAGTCTATAGTTTCTATAGGAGTTGAAATTTTGTCTCTAAGTGGAACAGAACCCATTCTACAGCAATTTCCCTGACATGGAGTCAGATTTCAGAAATGTTGGCCCCTGATCTGGAGTCAGTTAAAAGGCCGCAGTTATTGCTATGAGTATACGGACACTGCTTACGTCTTCCCCTGGATGCCTTTACGTGATGACGATTTGAATGGGGTCGATTGCGCGTTCACAGGCACTACAAATTAAAAAACCCTGTAGCTAGGAACTCTTTTCTTGCTGCGTAATGCGCCTGGAGGACATTGACCCGCACTTGTTCCAAGCATTAGTGGAGGGAGTAATATTACTCTGGTCATGTTTCTACTCGTTATGGGAGTTAAAAACATCATAAGGTAGTTAATTTAAAGCGTTTTATAGCAATTTATATCCGTTTAGTGCGATTTTGGGACATTTATTTCTGAAACGCTGTGAATTGCTGGGCACGCTTCCAGTTCATCCCGAACGCAGTTGGCATTTCCACATGGCAAGAGGACAGCTTTCCACCAAAAGACGATTAGACCCAAGAAAGGATCCTTTGCCAAAGATACTGATGGAAGAACAGCTCAAAGTAGGACATTTTTATTATGATAAATCGTGTTTCTGTCGAAAAATGTTAGTGGCTTAGGACGCCATGTTTTTTGACGTAGCTTCGCTTGGCGCAAACTGTATTGAAAAGTAAGGATAATTTAAAAAATGTAATTCCGCGATTGTATTAAGAATAAAATTGTCTATCAATCCCTGTCCACCCTATATTTTCTAGTCACGTTTATGAGTATTTATGTATAAGAGTAGATCACTGTCTAATATGGCGCACGGACATTTTCTCACCAGCTGGGCTACATTTCACATTGTCTAACCATGATTTTGGTGGCTAAATATAAACATTTTCGATCAAACTCTATATGGATTGTGTAATATGATGTTACAGGAGTGTCATCTGAAGAATTCTGAGAAGGTTAATGAAAAAATTAATATATTTTGGCGATGTTGACGTTATCGCTCACTTTGGCTAGAATCAATGCTGGGCTGCTACGTGCTATGTGCTATGCTAATATAACGATTTATTGTGTTTTCGCTGTAAGACACTTAGAAAATCTGAAATATTGTCTGTATTCACAGGATCTGTGTCTTTCGATTAGTGTATGCTGTGTATTTTTACGAAATGTTTGATGATTAGTAAGTAGGTAAACACGTTGCTCTATGTAGTTATTCTAGTCCATTTGTGACGGTGGGTGCAATTGTAACCTATGCCATCTACCTGAAATATGCACTTTTTTCTAACAAAACCTATCCCATACCATAAATATGTTATCAGACTGTCATCTGATGAGTTTTTTTCTTGGTTAGGGGCTATAAATATCTTAGTTTAGCCGAATTGGTGATAGCTACTGGTGTTGGTGGACAAATAAAAGATGGTGGATTATGCTAATGTGTTTTTAGGTAATAGATGTACATCTTTACATATTGTGTCTTCCCTGTAAAACATTTTAAAAATCGGACATGTTGGCTGGATTCACAAGATCTGTGTCTTTCATTAGCTGTATTGGACTTTAATGTGTGAAAGTTAAATATTTTAAAAAAATATTTTTTTTGAATTTCGCGGCACTGGTTTTTCAGTGGGGGTGGGGGGGGAGTGCCGCTAGCGGCACCCTCATCCTAGACAGGTTAACAAAATATTGTGATAAATAATGTTGAAATTGAGCAAGTTGAGATGACTATACTGCATGGAGTAACCCTAGATTGTAAACTGTCATGGTCAAAACCATATTGATGCATTAGCAGCTAAGATGGGGAGAAGTCTGTCTATAATAAAGCGATGATCTGCCTTCTTAACAACACCATCAACAAGGCAGGTCCTACAGGCCCTAGTTTTGTCGCACCTTGACTACTGTTCAGTCGTGTGGTCAGGTGCCACAAAGGACTTAGGAAAATTGCAATTGGCTTAGAACAGAGCAGCACGGCTGGCCCTTAAATGCACACAGAGAGCTAATATTAATAATATGCATGTCAATCTCTCCAGGCTGAAAGTGGAGGAGATTGACTTCATCACTACTTTTATTTGTGAGAGGTACTGAAATGTTGAATGCACCGAGCTGTCTGTCTAAACTACTGGCACACAGCTCGGACCCCAATGCATACCCCACAAGACATGCCATAAGAGGTCTCTTCAGAGTCCCCAAGTCCAGAACAGGCTATGGGAGGCACACAGTACTACATAGAGTCATGACTACATGGAACTGTATTCCACATAAACTAACTGACGCAGTAAAATTACATTTAAAAAAAAGATTAAAAAAACACCTTACGGTACTGCAGGGACTGTGAAGCAACACAAACATTGGCACAGACACATGTATACACACACACACACACGATAACATACACACTATACATACATATGGATTTAGTACTGTAGATACGTTTTAGTGGTGGAGTAGGGGCCTGAGGGCACGCAGTGTGTTGTGAAATCTGCGAATGTATTGTAATGTTTTTAAAATTGTATAAACTGCCTTAATTTTGCTGGACCCCAGGAAGAGTATCTGCTGCTGTGGCAGCAGCTAATGGGGAACCATGATAAATACAAATAAACTCAGCAAAAAAAGAAACGTCAACTGCGTTTATTTTCAGCAAACTTAACATGTGGAAATATTTGTATGAACATAACAAGATTCAACAACTGAGACATAAACTGAACAAGTTCCACAGATATGTGACAAACAGAAATTGAATAATGTGTCCCAAAACAAAGGGGGGGTCAAAATCAAAAGTAACAGTCAGTATCTGGTGTGGCCACCAGCTGCATTAAGTACTGCAGTGCAATCCTCATGGACTGCACCAGATTTGCCCATTCTTGCTGTGAGATGTTACCCCCACTCTTCCACCAAGGTACCTGCAAGTTCCCGGACATTTCTTGGGGGAATGACCCTAGCCCTCACCCTCCGATCCAACAGGTCCCAGACGTGCTCAATGGGATTGAGATCTGGGCTATGCGCCTGCCATGGTAGAACACTGACATTCCTGTCTTGCACGAAATCACGCACAAAATGAGCAGTATGGCTGGTGGCATTGTCATGCTGGAGGGTCATGTCAGGATAAGCCTGCAGGAAGGGTATCACATGAGGGAGGAGGATGTCTTCCCTGTAAAGCACAGCATTGAGATTGCCTGCAATGACAACAAGCTCAGTCCGATGATGCTGTGACACACCGCCCCAGACCATGACAAACCCTCCACCTCCAAATCGATCCCGCTCCAGAGTACAGGCCTCGGTGTAATGCTCATTCCTTCGACGATAAACGAATCCGACCATCACCCCTGATGAGACAAAACCGCGACTCGTCAACGAAGAGCACTTTTTGCCAGTCCTGTCTGGTCCAGTGACGGTGGGTTTGTGCCCATAGGCAATGTTGTTGCCAGTGATGTCTGGTGAGGACCTGCCTTACAACAGGCCTGCAAGCCCTCAATCCTGCCTCCCTCCACCTATTGCGGACAGTCTGAGCACTGATGGAGGGATTGTGCGTTCCTGGTGTAACTCGGGCAGTAGTTGTTGCCATCCTGTACCTGTTCCGCAGGTGTGAAGTTCGGATGTACCGATCCTGTGCAGGTGTTGTTACACGTGGTCTGTCACTGCGAGGACGATCAACTGTCTCCCTGTAGCGCTGTCTTAGGTGTCTCACAGTACGGATATTGCAATTTATTGCCCTGGCCACATCTGCAGTCCTCATACCCCCTTGCAGCATGCCTAAGGCACGTTCACGTGGATGAGCAGGGACCCTGGGCATCTTTCTTTTGGTGTTTTTCAGAGTCAGTAGAAAGGCCTCTTTAGTGTCCTAAGTTTTCATAACTGTGACCTTAATTGACTACCATCTGTAAGCTGTTAGTGTCTTAACGACCATTCCACAGGTGCATGTTCATTAATTGTTCATGGTTCATTGAACAAGCATGGGAAACAGTGTTTAAACCCTTTACAATGAAGATCTGTGAAGTTATTTAGATTTTTACTAATTATCTTTGAAAGACAGGGTCCTGAAAAAGGGACGTTTCTTTTTTTTCCTGAGTTTACAAATACAGAGCCATATAGACACGGAGACAGTACTGGGAGAGAAGTGCAGGACATGAGCAGCTCTTTCCGTGACATCTCTCTGGTCTGAGACTGAGGGAGAAGTGTGCTGACCTTCAGGATGTTATCCTGGCAAGACATCCCTGCAGGTGTTCTTTAAAAAGCGTTGAATGGTACATTATTGGGCTCTGTTGCCATGGTGTCCGTGTGACTCTCTCCAGCAGCACATAACACAGACAGGGACATAGTAGATTACTTCCGATGTTTATTGTCACTGTTGTCATTATTGATAGACGGTGGAGTTGTGCCTTTATCCCAGCATGAAATAGCCTTGCCCTTGGCAAACTTGCTGGCAGAGGGACAGCATACAAAGGTAACATACAAACTAAAGATTGAAAGCATGTCATTTCTGGTTTCATCTGTGGAGTCATCTGTATTGCTTCATGTTCCATTCAGTAACTAAGGTATATGGGTGCTGGGTGATTGAGTGGCCATTGTACATTTGTCTGCCTATAAATGGCCGATGCCCTGAGTCTCGAGATAATGAGTCATTAAGGAAAAGTGACCACACTTACAGAGAGGGTAGTCAGGAGGGATGATTCAGCCTGAGGTGTGGTAGGGGATTTGAGCCATCAAAATGACACCAATGGAGTCTTCAAGCCTTCATTAAAATCTCAGGCTGGGTATCATTCTGCACAACCACTTGCAGTTCAACTTTCTCTTGGCCAGATATCCCAATTACAGTTTGTAAACCAACTGTCTCATATGAGCAAACAGATGGCAGACATTACTAACTACCTATTTGACTGCTATGAGGAGGAATCAAGAGCCAACTGAGATCAACACCATTACTTAGAATTCACACTCCTCAACGTGCCAGCTAGCACTACTGCTCCTTGTATGTGTAGGCCTACTGTAAAACAATAATTAATCTGCAGGGGATCAAGGGTTAAATTGACGTCAGGTTAATTCTGCAATTCCGCATCTATAAAACCTTGAGGCCTGAACTCACTTCTACAATCCAAACAATTTCCATAGACTCCTGGCTAAACCAACAGTAAACAGTGTGAGTAGAAAATCCGGGACACTCAAATTAGCATTTGGATTTTAGTTTACTATGTTTCACACACCCAGACAATGGGGTAAGATCTTTGGTACACAAGTGCAGCAGAGAACGATCACACAGCACAGTAACAGAGGGATAAGTGGGGATGAGTGGTTGTAGCCACATCTGTGGCTCACCAGGGATGATGTAACTGCTCCTGAATGCAAGGGGTGGCTCACTCTGAGGTAGCTAGCTAGCTATAGCTGGCTGTCGCTAACACCACCCTGTCTTCTGTTATGCAGTGAAAGCCCAGTGGCCAAAGGCAAACAGTCCAGCATTATCAATACAGAACACTCATCCTCCCTCAACAAAGGCCTCTCTCCTGGATGCTGAAGATCACCTCTGTGTCAGTAGATGAGAACAAAGGAGGATAAAGAAAGAGATCCCATCTGTGTACTGAACCCAAGCACCGAACAAAACTGGGCAAAGAGTTTTTGACCAATCTGTGATTAACAATTAGGTCTAGATTTGTCTCCGTCTCCTTTCTCACACAGGCCGATGAAGAAAGCAGACTGCTAGGTCCTGTGTGTCCACCATAACTGCAGTCATATTGCAAAAAGTTAATGAGTCATCTGACAGATGGTGAGTCTGTCTATTGCCATTCATCCCTTTCATGCAGAAAAGAGCCACGTGTATCAAGATCTCACTGTCAGCAGCATCATAACCAGTGATGATCATAATCACTAGTGAAACACTGCTTGGAGGGGGGCAGTGAGTTTACATCACCATTAAAGCTTGCTTGCAGGCAAAAGGCCTTTTTCCCCTAATTGAATTCAGGCCCCCAAACCCTCTCACCCCTCCATTCCCCCGGGGTCACACCCCCTCCCGCTCGTTTCCCGCTCTGCCAAACAACTGGCAGAAGAAAATTAAAAACATTTACAGATCACAAACAGGGTTGATGGGAGTCTATAAAACATTTCAGTCCTATTCTGTCAGATATCAGTCTGAAGTCCCGAACTTTCTAGTCTAGTACATATACCTTTTTTAATTTAGTAACTTTAGATTTATCGAAATGCACGTTCAAAGAGCTTCCTCACATACACTACAACAAGCTGTATTACTTCATCGCTAATGCATTCCAACTAAGAAGGGGGAGGTATCCTCATTCTGGCAGACTTGGTGATGGAGAATATTGTGGGAGCCAAATGCTTCTTTCCCTTTTCTGTGTAAATTTCAGCAGTTACTCTCCGACTTCTTATAAAGTTGAGGAGGGGAAAGCCTGTTTTGTTGCACCACACCACTATCATAATCAGCCTAAGCAGGACCTAATAATAAACACATGACAGTAGTTGTATAGATATTCATTCATTCTCTCTCCAGTTGACAAATATCACAAGTTTCATCCCCCTTTCAAGTGTGCCTCGACATGACAAAAAAACAACTAAGCTCCCAGATATCCCACGACCGGAATCCTGTATTTAAGTCTAGGGCAGCAATTATTTTGACCATAATGCGACCAAACGTATGGTCCCATACAATGTATGGTTTATCGATTGATTGAATGCGTCAATGTTCCGCTGATTTAAGGGCTATTGCTAAACTTTCAATTACATTTACAATTCAAGCTTATTCATAAAATGTGTACCAAATCGAGACACACTTGAAAGGGGAGATGCTTTTTTCTTCCTCTCCCTCTTATGATGGGAGAAGAAGGCCGTGGTATCCGCCCTACACGTCTGACATAAAACCACATGGCCACACTTTGGGAAGTTTCTAAAAAATGTACCTACTGAAATTGTGACAAATCTTAAAATGCTTGGGCAAACTGATCACCATGTTATTTGCAAGACTCGTTGACTTGTGTAGACCTATGCACAGTAAACTACGCTTCTCCAGGCAACCGTTTTTGCAAGCAAATGGCAGCAATATAACTAAAACCAAATGGTACATAAATAAGGACAGCCCACTTTTGTAACTGTCCTACGCACTCCAAGAAATAAAAGTATATATTTTTCTACTGATAACTCCACAAACGACTAAATATATTTGTCAATTTAGGCTTAATAATAATTATGCTAACTTATTATTCAGAAGAATATTGATCATTAACAAACTAAACTTTTCCCAATGCCGAATGCGACGGCCGAAAGAGAGCCTGCTACTGGACAATCTATTCAGGGACGTACCTTCACAAAGAGCTCGATAACGGGTTCGTTATCCGCCTTGATTCCATTATGGGGTACAGACAGAGACATTGTGAACTAGACTTAAAAATGTTCCAAATGAGATATATATTATTTTCCAACAAACTTGTATCTTCAGCCTACTCGCTCTTCTTCGCCACCCCTTTCCGCGCAGTATTCGGATAACAGCTTTTCCAAGGCTAGTGACCAGCTGGACACTCGCTGCAATTCTCACACAAGAGGGCTGAGGTGCTGGGAGGAGAAAGTCGACCACAAATATAGCAATGTGCTATTGTTGCAGCCAGTCTACAAAACTGAACGCTTTCCTCGGTGTTACAGAACAGCTATAAAACGATCGTTGATCCCTTTGACTCTTCAGTCTTTTTGATTGCTTGAGTGCTGGAGTAGGATGAAGAGAGAAGGGCGGGAGGGAAGAATATTTAAAGGCGTGATGTTCTCTGCAGAGCAAACAATAAAAATGTGGGCAGGGTTTCAGAGAGGAGTCTTGACAGAGGAAGGATGCCTGCTGCGCTCTCTGTGCGGCATGCGCCTTTGGGCAAAGTGCAGAGTCTTGCCGCGGGAAGCAGGGGTGCTGAGAGTGCTTGCAATAAACCGAAATATTTTTTTTATCACAAAAGTAATGCACTGGGCCTTTACTAGTATTAGCAGACCAATCTAAACATCTGTAGCCAAGCAATTTTTTTCAGCATTTCTGCTTTGGCAAAAAAGGTAGTTGTAAAATTAAGCAATAAGGCACAAGGGGTTGTGGTATATGGCCAATATACCACGGCTGAGGGCTGTTCTTATGGATGACGCAACGCAGAGTGCCTGGATACAGCCCTTAGCCATGTTATATTGGCCATATACCAAAAACCCCTGAGGTGCCTTATTGCTATTCTAAACTGGTTACCAACATAATTAGAGCAGTAAAAATACATGTTTTGTCATACCCGTGATATACAGTCTGATATACCACCGCTGTCAACAATCAGCATTCAGGGCTCGAACCACCCAGTTTATAACAGAGCGCATTTCACGGGTATGACAAAACGTTTATTTTTACTGCTCTAATTACATTGGAAACCTGTTCATAATAGCAATAAGGCACCTCGGGGATACCACGGCTAAGGGCTGTGTCCAGGCACTCTGTTGCGTCACGCATATGAACAGTCTTTAGCCGTTGTATATTGGCCGTATACCACACCTCCTCGGGCGTTATTGCTTAAATATACCACTGCTGTCAGCCAATCAGCAGTTAGGGCTCGAACCACCCAGTTTATAATTAAGAACAGTATCTTGCAAGATTTAATAGTTGGAATTGTAAGAGTTGTTGCCCTGTCCCTTTCTCTGTGATTATCATTCGAATGGAATAACATGGAAAACAACCACTTTTTGTGAAGTATTAATTTACCATTCTTAAAAAACAGTTAACGTAAATTACTGCATTGTACATAGGCTGGTCATCTAGGTTTAGAACCTGTAGACTTTCCATCACCATGAAGAAAAATAATGACCAATACAGTAATTGAGTAAATTGAGACATTAAGTGGTTTGTGATGATGTGGCTAAGTTGGTAGAGCATGGTGTTTGCAATGCTAGGGTTGTGGGTTTGATTCCCATGGGGGACCAGTACGAAAAGGTATGTACTCACTGCTGTAAGTTGCTCTGGATAAGAGCATCTACTAAAATGGAAAAGGAATGAATAGACCATTTCAGTTTTCACATAGAAATAAGTTGCATTTGCAAAGTATTTCACAAATATATTTTTATATTCCACAAGTATTATCAGATTAACTGTTTTGTACAGATAATTATCAGACTCAAGTTACAAATGCTGGTAAACACACAAATGCATTTAATTTTTTTTTTAAATCACAAAAGTAGTGCACTGGTCATTTACTAGTCCTTTATTAGCAGACCTATATAGAAATCTGCACCCCCACCCCAAAACTGCTTGCTGCGGCTATGCTTGCATCACTTGTATTGCCTGGGCTTGCAGAACAAAACAGAATAAATTATAGCCTACATAAAATGTTATTGCAATTACAATGTGCTGTCCATGATTCCCAAAAATGATGATACAAAACGTGAAGAAATAGTGATTTGCTTTTAGCCAAACTACTAACTTTTTAAAATGATATGGCTATGGAATAGACAATCAAATAAATAACATATACTGAAAAAAAATATGAACGCAACAGGTAAAGTGTTGGTCCCGTGTTTCATGAGCCTAAATAAAAGATTCCAAGAATTTCTTCATTTGCACAAAAAGCTTATCTCTCAAATGTTGTGCTCAAATTTGTTTTCATTCCTGTTAGTGAGCATTTCTCCTTTGCCAAGATAATTCATCCACCTGACAGGTGTGGCATATCAAGAAGCTGGTTAAACAGTATGATCATTACACAGGTGCACCTTGTGCCGGGGACAATAAAATCAACACAGACACATGGATTGACATGTGTATGCACACACACACAGATGTCGGTCCGTTGGAGAGGATGACTCATGCCGAAGTCACAGAATGTCCAGGGAGGCCCACCGGCGTAATATGAGACCTCAGTCAGCCCCCCCCCCCCCCCTCCCTCCCCCGTTTACAGGAGACACACATTCTGCCATGTCACCAGTGGAAAGGTCAGAGATCATGATATCACTTCCCCCCTGACACGGTCTGATGGTAGAGCTACTGAGCTACTAAGATGCCAGGATTTTTCTATTGGCACAAATTGCTGATTTCTCTCAAATTTGGTGGACAAATTTGGTTGCATCCCTGTTAGTGAGCATTTATCCTTTGCCAAGATAACCCATACACCACACAGGTTTGGCATATCAAGAAGCTGATTAAACATCATGATCATTATACAGATGTACCTTTGCTGGGGACAATACAAGGCCACTCTAAAATGTGCAGTTTTGTCACACAACACAATGCCACAGATGTCTCAAGTTGAGGGAGCGTGCAATTGGCATGCTGACGGCAGGAATGTCCACCAGAGCTGTTGCCAGAGAATTGAATGTTAATTTCTCTACCAAAAGCAGCCTCAAACTTTGTTTTAGAGAATTTGGTAGTACGTCCAACCGGCCTCACAACCGCAGACCACGTAGTGTGGCATCGTGTGGGCGAACGGTTTGCTGATGTCAACGTCGTGAACAGAGTGCCCCATGGTGGCGGTGGGATTATGGTATGGGCAGGCATAAGCTACGGACAACGAACACAATTGCATTTTATTGATGGCAATTTAAATGCACAGAGATACTGTGACGAGATCCTGAGGCCCATTGTCGTGCCATTCCTCCACCACCATCGCCATTATCATGTTTCAGCATGATAATGCATGGCCCCATGTCGCAAGGATCTGTACACAATTCCTGGAAGCTGAAAATGTCCCAGTGGCATGCATACTCACTAGTGTCACCCATTGAGCATGTTTGGGATGCTCTGGATCGACATGTTCAACAGCGTCTTCCAGTTCCTGCCAATATCCAGCATCTTCGCACAGCCATTGAAGAGGAGTAGGACAACATTCCACAGGCCACAATCAACAGCCTGATGAACTCAACGTGAAGGAGATGTGTCATGCTTCATGAGGCAAATGGTGGTCACACCAGATACTGACAGTTTTTTTGTGTTTTTTCAGGTATCTGTATTCCCAGTCATGTGAAATCCATAGATTAGGGCCTAATTCATTTATTTCAATTGACTGATTTACTTTTATGAACTGTAACTCAGTAAAATCTTTGAAATTGTTGCATGTTGTGTTTATATTTTTGTTCAGTATATTTATCTCATAGTCTGTATAGTGCCTCCAAAACAGTATGACTAGTTTGGTTAAGATAGCCTACGGAAAATTGACAGAGATACCCAAGCATATTCAAATCTTTCATATTCAAATTTTATCATACAGAAATCTCAACGAGACTGTGGAGCTGGCTCAACTCCCCCTTTGAGACCTTGTTTTGACTGGCCTCTGCATGTTGCCCGTGGCAACGACGCTGATGTAGCAGCTTGTTCAGCAGACACACAGCCTGCGTCGGCCCGCCTCTGGAGCTGGTGTTACAACAAAATTATTAACCATAAAGACAACAGGTTGTTGTTCAGTTACTTTAAAACCTACAAGACTCATGTAGTACTTTATATATCAAAAACTTCCGAATTGACTATTTTCAGCACATTTATTAAATTCTTATGACAGATGTTGTCATTAGTGATAGCTGGCAGATGAGATAAAAGGGCACTACAAAGTAATCAGTGTATCACAGCAAATATCTTTCAATTTTGTTTTAGCCAAACCATTAACTGGCTTTTTAAAATGATATGGCTATGGAATAGACAATCAAACAAACATATTATCTCATGGTCTGTACAGTACCTTCAAAATAGTATGCTAGTTTGGATGGGATAGCCCACGGAAAATAGATAGAGATACACAAGCATATTCAAATCGTTCATGAAAAGCAGGGATCATAAAGCAAACTCAATGACCGTGGAGCCGGCTCAACTCCCCATCCAGACCTTGTTTTGACTCGCCTCTGCATGTTGCCCAAGGCAACGACGTTGATGTAGCACCTTGCTCAATGTGCACACACTGCTGGTGTCGGCCCGCCTCTGGAGCAGGTGTTACAACAAAAGCATTAACCGTAAAGACAATAGGTTGTTTTTTAGTAAATGTAAAACCCTCACAAGATGGATTGCCCTGTTGCTGTGTGAGTGGGACGCCTCTGGCCGGGTGGAGAGGTGCCGAAGTGCCCCTGAGGACTAATGGACCAGTAGCCTTGAGGTTAGCACATTGGGTCGCTGGTTCGAATCCAGGAGCTGTGCCCTTCAGCAAGGCACTTAACCCCAATGGTGAACAATGGTGAACCCACTCCCTGTACGTGTCTAACGGGGAGTTGGGATATGCAAGAAATAAGCACCCCTCAAATTACTACATACTACCTTGTTGCCTGTACCCAATAATGTTTGTACCATGTTGTGCTGATCCCATGTTGTGTTTCCACCATGTTGTTTTCATGTGGTGTTGCTACCATGCTATGTTGTCTTAGGACTCTCTTTATGTAGTGTTGTGGTGTCTCTCTTGTCATGTGTTTTGTCCTATATTTTTCCACCTAGTAATCAGTAATCTAGAGCAGCTGCTCTCATAGGCCCCAAATCTGTCATCCCAACAACGACATCACCATACAAGACAATAAAGGACAGGCTGTCATTACTAAGAGTGCCTTCTGAAGTTCTCAGACCATTTGACTTTTTCCAAAATTTCTAACATTACAGCCTTATTCTAAAATTGATTAAATTGTTATTTTCCTCATTCATCTACACACAATACCCCTTGATGACAAAGCAAAAACAGGTTTTTAGACACGTTTGCAAATATCACAGACCCTTTACTCAGTACTTAATTTCACGATTACTGTACACCCTCGAGTCTTCTTGGGTATGACGCTACAAGCTTTGCACACCTTTATTTGGGAGTTTCTCCCATTCTTCTCTGCAGATCCTCTCAATTCTGTCAGGTTGGATGGGGAGCGTCTCTGCACAGCTATTTTCAGGTTTCTCCAGAGACTTTCGATCGGGTTCAAGTCTGGGCACTGGCTGGGCCACTCAAGGACATTCAGAGACTTGTCCCAAAGCAACTCCTGCATTGTCTTGGCTGTGTGCTTAGGGTCGTTGTCCTGTTGGAAGGTGAACCTTCGCCCCAGTCTGAGGTCCTGAGGGCTCTGGAGCAGATGTGTCAAGGATCTCTCTGTACTTGGCTCCGTTCATCTATTCCTCGATCCTGACTAGTCTCCCAGTCCCTTCCCCACAGCATGATCAGAGTCCTTAGGTGCCTTTTCGCAAACTCTAAGCGGGCTGTCGTGTGCCTTTTACTGAAGAGTGGCTTCCGTCTGGCCACTCTACCATAAAGGCCTGAATGGTGGAGTACTGCAGAGATGGTTGTCCTTCTGGAAGGTTCTACCATCACCACAGAGGAAATCTGGAGCTCCGTCAGAGTGACCATCAGGTTCTTGGTCACCTCCCTGACCAAAGCCCTTCTCCCCCAATTTCTAAAATTTGGCCAGGCGGCCAGCACTAGGAAGAGTCTTGGTGGTTCCAAACTTCTTACATTTCCGAATGATGGCCACTGTGTTCTTGGGGACCTGCAATAATTTTTTGGTACCCTTCCCCAGATCTGTGCCTCAACACAATCGTGTCTTGGAGCTGTATGGACAATTCCTTTGACGTCATGGCTTGGTTTTTGCTCTGATATGCACTGTCAACTGTGAGACCTTATATAGACAGGTGTGTGCCTTTCCAAATCATGTCCAAACAATTGAATTTACCGTAGGTGGACTCCAATCAAGGTGTAGAAACAAAGAATGATCAATGGAAAAAGGATGCACATGCACACAATTTCAAATCTCATAGCATAGGGTCTGAATACTTAAGTAAATAAGGTATGTTAAATTCTTAATAAATTAGCAAATATTCCTAAAAACCTGATTTCGCTTGGTCATTATGGGGTATAGTGTGTACAGTTGAAGTCGGAAGTTTACATACACTTAGGTTGGAGTCATTAAAACTCATTTTTCAAACACTCCACAAATTTCTTGTTAAACTATAGTTTTGGCAAGTCGGTTAGGACATCTACTTTGTGCATGACACAAGTAATTTTTCCAACAATTGTTTACAGAGATTATTTCACAATTCCAGTGGGTCAGAGGTTTACTTACACAAAGTTGACTGTGCCTTTAACAGCTTGGAAAATTCCAGAAAATGTCATGGCTTTAGAAGCTTCTGATAGGCTAATTGACATCATTCGAGTCAATTGGAGGTGTACCTGTGGATGTATTTCAAGGCCTACCTTAACTCAGTGCCTCTTTGCGTGACATGGGAAAATCAAAAGAAATCAGCCAAGACCTCCACAAGTCTGGTTCTGTACAAACAATAGTGCGCAAGTATAAATACCATGGGACCACGCAGCCGTAATACCACTCAGGAAGGAGACGTGCTGTCTCCTAGAGATGAACTGCTCTGGTGCGAAAAGTGCAAATCAATCCCAGAACAGCAGCAAAGGACCTTGTGAAGATGCTGGAGGAAACAGGTACAAAAGTATCTATAGCCACAGTAAAATGAGTCCTATAATCGACAAACTGAAAGGCCGCTCAGTAAGGAAGAAGCCACTGCTCCAAAACCGACCAAGATCGTACTTTTGAGAAATATCCTCTGGTCTGATGAAACAAAAACATAACTGTTTTGCCAAAATGATCATCTTTATGTTTGGAGGAAAAGGGGGATGCTTGCAAGCCGAAGAAGACCATCCCAACATCATGTTGTGGGGCTGCTTTGCTGCAGGATGGACTGGTGCACTTCACAAAATAGATGGCATCATGATGGAAAATTATGTGGATATATTGAAGCAACACATCAAGACATCAGTCAGGAATTTAAAGCTTGGTCGCAAATGGGTCTTCCAAATGGACAATGACCTCAAGCATACTTCCAAAGTTGTGGCAAAATGGCTTAAAGAACAAAGTCAAGGTATTGGAGTGGCCATCACAAAGACCTGACCTTAGTCCTATAGAAAATGTGTAGGCAGAACTACAAAAAGCATGTGCGAGCAAGGAGGCCTACAAACCTGACTCAGTAACACCAGCCTTGTCAGGAGAAATGGGTCAAAATTCAGCCAACTTACTGTGGGAAGCTTGTGGAAGGCTACCCCAAACGTTTGACCCAAGTTTAAATTGTTTAAGGCAATGCTACCAAATACTAATTGAGTATGTATACTTGCCCCACTAAGTATTGAGATGAAATAAATAATTCTCTCTGACATTTCACATTCTTACAAATAAATGTGGTGATCCTAATTGACCTAAGACAGGGAATTCTTACCAGGATTAAATGTCAGGAATTGTGAAACTGAGTTAAATCTATTCGGCTAAGGTGTATGTAAACTTCCGACTTCAACTGTAGATTGATGAGGATTTAACTAATTGGTTTTATCCATTTTAGAATAAGGCTGTGCAGTAACAAAAGTCAAGGGGTCTGAATACTTTCCGAAGGCACTGTACATAGTGTGGTGCAGGACTATTTGCAATGGACACCACTATGGTACAGTGCCCCTTTTACAAGTTTCATGCTGCACAATTAACTTTCATGTTTACAAAATTATCAGTTTTTATATAAAACATATTTTAATTTTGAAAGGATGACAAATGCAGGAGTTTTAAAGACAAGTCAAATAGCACTTCCACAGCAATGAACGGCTTAATGCAAAAGAGTGGACCAGCATGAACTCAAAGTATGACTGCATATCAACCCATGTGGGAAATCAAACCCCTGCTCTCTGGTGAGGTCAGAGACCATTAGAATCATGGAAAAAAAGGTCTAGTTCTTTTTAAACGTGACTTTTTCAAAGCCTGAATTTACTGCAATGTCAAACACCTCTATTACATAACAAAAAAGGGAAAATCCAACTGTTATCCATTTTAGAGAGCAAACAGCATTCCCGCACCATACAATGCCCGCTGACAAAAGGGACAGATTTAATCTGTGCATTTGCTTTTGTTTAGTCCATTTCATGCACATCAGAGGAGAGACTCGCTGGCTGCACATGCAATCCTAAATTACCACAGTTGAATATTTTGTATGTTATAGAACGAGAGATGTAGAAGCTTGTACAATGCAAGCTTCATAATGAAAGACTTCCCCTCTAAGATCCTATCTTGACAATTGAGGGATCAAACAAAGATACTACTACATTGGATATAAGCAATAAAACATTTTGGGTCAAAGATACGGGAAAAAATTAAATTGGAAGATCGCGTGTGACAATTCAAGCACTTGATAAAAAACATCTGTCAATAGATGAGCAAACCTGTAAAAACAAAACTAAAGAACAAACAATTTGTACATTCTAAAGCTGAACCAGGTTAAAGACAAATAAAATAAAGTGTATGGAAGATTTGGAGGAGGAAGGAGGGGTGTGGTCGGGCTTCAAGACAGTGGCGGGGACAGCTTTCCAGCTTTCCTCATGGAACGCAGTGCCTTCTCTCGCAGGTGCTTCTCCAGGTCGTCCAGACGCTCTTCTACTTCACTGTCTGATTCCTTAAAGAAAGGTAGCATTAATTATATCATATTTCGGTTACGTTGCAAGGTAGGTGTGATCATGCAGCAGGATGCTTCAAAGTAATAGAATAAAGAAATACATTAGCTGATGACATGCAATAAATGATAGCAGTGCACCATTCAACTTCTACAACAATGTCTAATATGTTCATGTTGATTGAAATAAATGGGATGCTTAGATGTAGGGCTGGGGGGTAAACCTTATTTACTACAGTACCAGTCAAAAGTTTTAAAACACCTTCTCATTCAAGGGTTCTTTATTTTTTACTATTTTCCACTGTAGAATAATAGTGAAGACATCACAACTATAAAATAACACATGGAATCATGTAAACTCAGCAAAAAAAGAAACCTCCCTTTTTCAGGACCCTGTCTTTCAAAGATAATTCGTAAACATCAAAATAACTTCACAGAGCTTCATTGTAAAGGGTTTAAACACTGTTTCCCATGCTTGTTCAATGAACCATAATTAATGAACATGCACCTAAGTCGTTAACTTCTCTGGGATAGGTGGCAGTATTTTCACGTCCGGATGAAAAGCGTGTCCAAAGTAAACTGCCTGCTACTCAGGCCCAGAACCTAAGATATGCATATTATTAGTAGATTTGGATAGAAAACACTGAAGTTTCTAAAACGGTTTGAATCATATCTGTGAGTATAACAGAGCTTATTTGGCAGGCGAAACCCCAAGGACAAAGCATTCTGATTATTTTTTTTTTGAGGTCACTCTTTATTTAATGTATTTTCATTGGGAATCCTTCTTGCAGGAAACCTTCTTGCAGTTCCTACCGCTTCCACTGGATGTCAACAGTCTTTAGAAATTGGTTGAGGTTTTTCCTTTGAGGATGAAGAAGTAGCCATGTTCAGAATGAGGCTCAAGGGAAGTGTACTCTGTTAGGAGGCGCGTGACCTGAAAGCTAGCTACGCTTTGTTTTTCTCTGGTATTGAACACAGTATATCCAGTCTTCAATTTTATCGATTATTTACGTTAAAAAAATACCTAAAGTTGTATTACAAAAGTAGTTTGAAATGTTTGGACAAAGCTTACAGGTAACTTTTGAGATATTTTGTAGTCACGTTGCGCAAGTTGGAACCAGTGTTTTTCTGGATAAAACGTGCCAAATAAATGGACATTTTGGATATACATCGACGGAATTAAATCGCACAAAAGGACCATTTCTGATGTTTATGGGACATATTGGAGTGCCAACAGAAGAAGCTCGTCAAAGGTAAGGCATGAATTATATCTTTATTTCTGCGTTTTGTGTCACGCCTGGAGGGTTGAAATATGGTCTGTGTTTGCTTGGGTGCTATCCTCAGATAATAGCATCATTTGCTTTCGCCGTAAAGCATTTTTGAAATCTGACATGTTGGCTGGATTCACAACAAGTGTAGCTTTAATTTGGTATATTGAATGTGTGATTTCAAAGTTGAAGTTTTATAGTAATTTATTTGAATTTGTCGCTCTGCATTTTCACTGGATGTTGGCCAATATCCCAGAGAGGTTAAGACACTAACAGCTTACAGATGGTAGGCAATGAAGGTCACAGTTATGAAAACCTAGGACACTAAAGAGACCTTTCTACTGACTCTGAAAAACAACAAAAGAAAGATGCCCAGGGTCCCTGATCATCCGCGTGAACGTGCCTTAGGCATGATGCAAAGAGGCATGAGGACTGCAGATGTGGCCAGGGCAATAAATTGCAATGTCCGTACTGTGAGACGCCTAAGACAGCGCTACAGGGAGACAGGACGGACAGTTGATTGTGTATCACCTGCACAGGATCGGTACATTCGAACATCACACCTGCGGGACAGGTACAAGATGGCAACAACTGCCCGAGTTACACCAGGAACGCACAATCCCCCCATCAGTGCTCAGACTGTCCGCAATAGGCTGAGAGGCTGGCTGAGGGCTTATAGGCCTGTTTTAAGGCAGGTCCCCACCATCGCCTATGGGCACAAACCCACCGTCGCTGGACCAGACTGGACTGGCAAAAAGTGCTCTTCACCGACGAATCGCGGTTTTGTCTCACCAGGGGTGATGGTCGGATTCACATTTATCGTCAAAGGAATGAGCGTTACACCGAGGCCTGTACTCTGGAGTGGGATCAATTTGGAGGGTCCATCATGGTCTGGGCGCGGTGTGTCACAGCATTATCGGACTGAGCTTGTTGTCATTGCAGGCAATCAACGCTGTGCAATACAGGGAAGTCATCCTCCTCCCTCATGTGGTACCCTTCCTACAGGCCCATCCTGATATGACCCTCCAGCATGACAATGCCACCAGCCATACTGCTCATTCTGTGCAAGACAGGAATGTCAGTGTTCTGCCATGGCCAGTGAAGAGCCTGGATCTCAATCCAGTTGAGCACGCCTGGGACCTGTTGGATCGGAAGGTGAGGGCTAGGGCCATTCCCCCCAGAAATGTCCGGAAACTTGCAGGTGCCTTGGTGGAAGAGTGGGGTAACATCTCACAGCAAGAACTGGCAAATCTGATGCAGTCTATGAGGAGATGCACTGCAGTACTTAATGCAGCTGGTGGTGACACCAGATACTGACCGTTACTTTTGATTTTGCCTCCCCTTTGTTCAGGGACACATTCCATGTCTGTTAGTCACATGTCTGTGAAACTTGTTCCGTTTATGTCTCAATTGTTGAATCTTATGTTCATACAAATATTTCCACATGTTAAGTTTGCTGAAAATAAACGCAGTTGACTGTGACGTTTCTTTTTTTGCTCAGTTTAGTAACCAAAAAGTGTTCAACAAATCAAAATATATTTGATATGAGATTCTTCAAAGCAACGACCCTTTGCCTTGACTATAGCTTTGCACACTTGGCATTTTCTCAACCAGCTCCATGAGGTAGTCACCTGGAATGCATTTCAATTAACAGGTGTGCCTTGATAAAAGTTAATTTGTGGAATGTCCTTAATGCGTCAATCAGTTGTGTTCTTACATGGTAGGGGTGGTATAAAGAAGATAGCCCTATTTGGTAAAATACCAAGTCCATATGTCAAGAACAGCTCAAATAAGCAAAGAGAAACAACAGTCCATCATTACTTTAAGACATGAAGGTCAGTCAACATGGAAGATTCCCAGTACTTTGAAAGTTTCTTCAAGTGCAGTCGTTAAAACCATCAAGCGTTCTGATGAAAGTGGCTGACGAGGACCACCACAAGAAAGGAAGACCCAGAGTTACCTCTGCTGCAGCACATAAGTTCATTAGAGTTACCAGCCTTAGAAATCACAGGTGTTGGAGTTGGCTAAACATTGAGATATTAAATAAATGATAGAGACAAAGCCTTGAAAATAAAGAGTTTGTAAAAAGCCAGAAGGCTTTGGAATGTGTTTGAAGGAGGAGAGGAGAGCGATGTGTTGATATAGGGAAGACAGATGGATATCTGTGGATTAGGAGGTGAGGGGTAAGGTCAGTTCCCCTTAAGGGAGTAATCAGGGTTGGTATCTGGTTACCTTTCCTGTGGAGCAATAAACTGTAAGGAGGAAGAGTGTCTTAAGTAGGATGTATATAAACTGTGGTGTCTGAAATGTTTTGCTGTCTGATTTCAGCTGTACAGAACCCTTGGGAAGAATAAACTTGGTTAAAGCTTCTCTAGTGTCCGTGGGTTATTTACTCTGAAAAATAAGAACCTAACAGCCCAAATAAATGCTTCAAAGAGTTCAAGTAACAGACATCAACTGTTCTGAGGAGATCTCTGCATGTGCGGTTCCCATGGTGAAGCATGGAGGTGGTGTGATGGTGCTGTGCTGGTGACACTATCAGTGATTTATTTAGAATTCAAGGCACACTTAACTAGCATGGCTACCCCAGCATTCTGCAGCGATAGTCCCTCTAAGCGCAAACCAGATGGGATGGCATATCATTTTTTCCCCAACAGGACAATGACCCAAAACACACCTCCAGGCTGTGTAAGGGATATTTGACCAAGGAAAGTGATGGTGCTGCATCAGATGACCTGGCCTCCACAATCACCCGACCTCAACCTAATTGAGATGGTTTGGGATGAGTTGGACCGCAGAGTGAAGGAAAAGCAGCCAATAAGTGCTAAGCATGTGAGAACTCCTTCGAGACTGTTGGAAAAGCATTCCAGGTGAAGCTGGTTGAGAGAATGCCAAGAGTGTGCATAGCTGTCAAAGGTAAAGGGTGGCTACCTTAACGAAACTCAAATAAAATTGATTGTTACTACATGATTCCATGTGTTATTTCATAGCTTTGATGTCTTCACTATTATTCTAATATGTAGAAAATAGTAAAAATAAAGCAAACCCTTGAATGAGTAGGTGTCCAAACCTTTGACTGGTACTGTAGACCAGTTTGGATTTTTACTTTACCTTTCTACAAATGGTATATTAATGTATGGTTTGTTAAATTAAATAACCACAGATGAAACTGGTGAAAATTATGGCAATTCCATTTTTACCGCCAGTAAGTTTAACAGCTGAGAACGGCCAACTTGCTAGCAAGAGCTTTAAATGCAGTCAGACTTCTCTATGAATGCTCGTTCCATCTTTTTAGTCTAGTCCCGCTCGCTCCTCTGTATGTGCACATTCCCACTAACTCACAAACCAAGCCCATGCCACCCACAACAGAGCACGCCTCTGACAAGCAGTTCCAAATCAATCTTTTGGTTTGGTCCAACAGAATCAGTTATATGGATATAAAAAAAACGTAGACATTGTATTACTGTAATAAAGAACTTAACCATTATAACGATACCTTGTTTATGTCTCAACTCCCCAAATTGTGCTCAGAGAAGACACTACTGAAAATAGGAATATCAATGAACATTGATCCTGGAAGATTGCTACGTTTGTCAGCGTGCGGCATGAAGGTACCACTAGCAGCATTTTAGCCACAGTGTTGTGGTTGCTGTTTAGTCTTCTGTAAATTTAAAATGAGCATACAAGCATTTATATAAGGAATTGCCAACTCGTTCTCATTCTGTGAAATAAGCATCTTCTTATCCAGCTATGCCACTTGATTTCAACATTAAAACAAACAGCAGGCTAGCATGCTGTTCAAACAGGTGGAGATAGGAAAGTGATTAGCAGTTCAACTGTTCTACCTTGATAGCTAGCTAATAGATCCAAGTTGTCTAAAATTGAAATATAAAGATTAGCTGGCTACTCATCAGCACATGGGCGTGTGCTTGGCAGATTGTTTATGAGACCTGTGTTAATTTGCTATAATGCATTCTCCTGCTACAAGAGCTTGGTCATTAGTGGCTGTGAATTGTTCAGGTTAAATAAGTAACAAAAGGGGCATTTTCATAAAAAGACAACTTCTTATGGCTGCAGGGGCAGTATTGAGTAGCTTGGATGAAAGGTGCACAGAGGTGCCCAGAGTAAACAGCCTGCTCCTCAGTCATAGTTGCTAATATATGCATATTATTATTAGTATTGATAGAAAACACTGAAGTTTCTAAAACTTTTTGAATTATGTCTGTGAGTATAACAGAACTCATATGGCAGGCAAAAACCTGAGAAGTTCCACTTCCTGTTTGGATTTTTTCTGGGGCTGGTATATTTTTAACCAAGCTCCCATTGAAATTACAGCGAGATATGGATGAGTTTTCACTTCCTACGGCTTCCACTAGATGTCAACAGTCAATAGAACGTTGTGAAGGGGGGCCGAAGGAGACAGGAATGATTCCCCACTGCCATGAGGTGACCACGCGCGTTCACGTGAGAGGCAACTCCGTTTCATCGCTCAACTGAAGTCAATGTAATTCTCCAGTTGGAACGTTATTCAAGATGTATGTTAACAACATTCTAAAGATTGATTCAATACATTGTTTGACATGTTTCTACTGACTGTTACGGAACTTTTGGACATTGTCACGTTATAGTGGACGCGCTTTGTGACTTTGGAATTGTTTACCAAACGCGGTAACCAAAGAAGCTAATTGGACATAAATAACGGACATTATCGAACAAATCAAGCATTTATTGTGGACCTGAGATTCCTAGGACTGCATTCTGATGAAGTTCAAAGGAAACATTTATCATGTATTTTCTGGTTTCTGTTGACTCCAACATGGCGGCTAATTTTACTATTGTTCTGAGCTCCGTCTCAGATTATTGCATGGTTTGCTTTTTCCGTAAAGTTTTTTTGAAATCTGACACAGCGGTTGCATTAAGGAGAGGTACATCTATAATTCCATGTGTATTATCATCTACATTTATGATGAGTATTTCTGTTGAAACGATGTGGCTATGCACTATCACTGGATGTTTTTGGAACTAGTGAATGTAACGCGCCAATGTAAACTCAGATTTTTTTATATAAATATGAACTTTATCAAACAAAACATGCATGTATTGTGTAACATGAAGTCCTATGAGTGTCATCTGATAAAGATCAAAGGTTAGTGATGAATTTTATCTCTATTTCTGCTTTTTCTTACTGCTATCTTTCGCTGGAAAAATGGCTGTGCTTATTGTGGTTTGGTGTGACCTAACAATTATTTGTAGTGCTTTCGCTGAAAAGCATATTTGAAATCGTACACTTTGGTGGGATTAACAACAAGAATACCTTTAAAATGGTATAAGACACATGTACGTCTGAGGAATTTTAATTATGAGATTTGTTTTTGTTTTTTTTGGGCGCCCGGCACTTTCACTGGCTGTTGTCATATCAACCCGTTAGCGGGATTGCAGCCATAAGAAGTTAAAAGCCAGATCAGTGACTACTGCAAAATGGCAGGTTAAACTATTTTGATAAAATCATTTATTCATGGGTCCTATGGTTGTGGAAGGCTGACTGTTAGAAACGCAGCGTATTGACCTTCAATTGTACAACAAAGGTAATTGAGAAAACATCTAGATGTAAATTGTTAGGGGAAAAAATGTAGATTTTATTTTTAGGCCTTACTGCCCCACCCTAATTGAAGTTTGATTGAACAGTATCAAACAATCAGAATGGAGACAGACCCATTAAAACCACTTACAATTTATTTGTTGCCGCTCTAATGTCATTATAGGAAAAACTAAATACTGTCAAATTTGAAAAATTAAATGTCCTCATTGCCCACCCCTACTTAGACACTAGTGGAGCTGATATGTGAAGCAGGCTAAACCCCCTCAGTAAATCAGAAGAGTAGACTTCACCTTTTTAAGGTCGGAGTCTACATCCCCTTCCATCCCCAGGTTCTCCTGGCCATCCCCAGCAGCCACTGGCACTCCACTCTTGTCCTTCTTGTGTTTCTTGTGCTTCTTGTGCTTCTTGTCCTTCTTATGTTTCTTCTCCTTCTTATGTTTCTTGTTTTTCTTTCCTCCAGCCTCGGTGTCTGAATTCTGAGATGGAGAGGACAAAGCAGAGTGACTAAGTATTTGATTGGCAGTTGGGCCAAGAAGAGGGTGTGATGACGGACGTCATTGGTTAAACTATTTTACTGTCGACCACCACGTCAAGTCATCATAGTATTAGTACACAGAATCACACAACAGCTATTACTCACATGAGAACGCTTCCCCAACTAGCCACTTAGTTGAGTCAAACACATTTTTAAATCTCACGTTGTACTATTAACAGACAGCAGCTTTAAACTCACCTTGTTTGGAGAAGGGCTGCCAGAGCCGCTGCTGGCCTTTTTGGCCAGAGGGGCTGATGGCGAGCCACTGGCCGAGCAGCCCGATGAGGGGAAGCCTGAGGCTGGGGCCGGCCGCTTCAAGACTCCTGGTTTAGGAGAACCAGACGGGGACCTTGATGACGCTCTCCTCATAGGCTGGGGGCTCTGAGAGGCTCTGATAGAGACAGAAAAAAATGTGATATCTGGAAAATGCATCTAAAAAGCGAGGAGTGAGTTGTTGCTGTGCAGCACCTGCTTTGGCATCAATAAGACCAATTAGAAGCTGCTTACCTCTGGTTCTTGCGGGGCTCTGGTGTCCGGGACACCCTGCGGATTGCCCTGTTGCTGTGTGAGGGGGACACCTGGCGCCTCTGGCCAGGTGGAGAGGTGCCCGAGGAGTCAAAGCGCCCCTGAGGACTAGCGGACCCACGCATGACCCGACCACGGTTGGCAGGGGAGGGGGAGAGGCGGTTACTGTGAACAGCGGGGGGGGAGTGAGTGTCCCGGCCTGGCCGGTTGGATGGGAGCATGGGGCTCCTCCTGTGTCGGGGGGGAGAGGTGGGGAGGGGAGGTGTGCGTCTCTTTTGGGGAGGGGGACTCCTGCGCTTCGGGGACCTGGAGGGACGGCGCTTGGGCATCGGGGAAAGGCGTTTGGGAGGGGGAGACCCTGATAGCCTTCTCTTCTGTGGGCCCAGGGGAGTAGGGCTGTAGCGCCGCTGGATGGGGGGAGAGTACCGCCTGGGGGAGGGGGAGCGTCTGCGAGGAGGTGGAGAGGGAGACCTGGGGGAACAGAGGAGCACATACGAGCCAAGTTATTCTTTGATTCTCAGGTGTGGTACACAATTTAGGACAATGCTCAGTACTGAGGGAATCAGAGGGGGAAAAAGAGTAGCAAAAGGTTTTTACCTGCGTCTCGGAGGAGGAGAGGGAGATCTGCGACGGCGTGGGGGAGATCTACGTCCTCCAGGAGAGAGGGAGCGTCTTTTTCTGTAGAGGGAAAACAATTAAACGAGGAGCGCATGATGTGGGCAAAACCTCTAAACTTTAATCATGACAGTGAGAGAGGGATAGGAGAAACCGTGCATAGCTGACCGGGGGGAGCAGTCCCTGTGTCGTCTCCTGGGGGATGAGGGGGAGCGACTGCGCCTCCTCCTGACATTCCCGTTCCTTGCCGCTGGCCCCCCGCCTGGCCTCTTGGACCCTTCGTCCTCTGATGAGGAGGATGATCCAGTATCTGTAACCAATCCAAAAGTAGACAGCACACATAATTTCCCAGTAGCAACATAAGGTGGCCGTTTAAAAGGAAAAACCCCTAGATGGGGATTTGGGCACAAATTCAAGACACACGAGATGAGGGTGCAAGATGAGACAGCTAGCAAAAAACATGGGGCGAGGGACAAATAAAAACAATTATAACCTGAAGACGTCTCCCGATTCTGCCTGCGATACTGACGTCGCTGCTGCACAGGATCTACGGTAGCGCCCTCTGAAAAGCAAAGCAGTGAGTCTCCATTCAGTGCTAGAGAAAACACAAAGATCCACCCACACCCATGGTGCATCACACCACACAGACAAACACTAGAAGGCAGACTCACCTGATTCCGATGCCTCAGAATGCCTGGGTTTTGGAACAGGAGACAGTGAATCATTCCTTGATCCTGGCTTCTTCTTTGAACCTAAAGATCAATAAGACGCTTTAGGGGCCCAAAGTCTTTCCAGAAAGATTCATTCACAAATACACTTGCTTGTATAACACCAGTGGTAGGACTGATACATTCTGGTTTCAGCAGCCCGAAAATAAGTTTATGATTCAGTAGTTTCCATTAGTCCCGGACTGCCATTAAGCTCCCGCTAAGGACCTCAAGTGTCATACTTCTGTAACCAGGCCTGCCTAGGAATCAAGTAATCCAGGGATTTGAAATAATGAAAAATAAGTTTCCAGGTCACTGAGTTCAACAGGCAAAGGGCATCTTCTGGCTGTATAGACATAGCCACACCTGGTAGATTTTGTAGACAAAGGTGTATGTGTATCACACTCAGAGACTGATCATGTGACAAGACGTCACTGACAAGGTGAGGGAGACCCACGTCTGAGATGGTGAGGAAGTTCGATAGGGATGATGGGCCAAGTTCAGCACAGCCCTTTGTAAACTCTGATAGTACTTAATGTACATTAGAGCAGAGATGAGCAGGTGGCATGTAGCTATATTTAGAATGGAGAGAAGTAAGAAAAACCAACATACCAGCTGATCTGGACGGGGAGGCTGAGGACCGGCCCTTTCTAGCCCGAGGGGAGGCAGAGCGTCGGGCCTTCCCAGAGGGGCTACCATTGGGGGCTCTTCTCCTGGAGGGGCTGAGGGAGGGATCAGCTGCGTGGCCGCGGGGCTGTTTCCTGGGAGGTGTGGTTGACGTTCTCTTCATGGCCTTCTGAGGTGAGCGAGGCGTGGAGGAGTTGCTCCCAGAAGATGATGGGGAGCGAGAGCGCCGCCTATTGGACAAACAAAGCACAAATCAACCACAATGCAGGTTTACATGCTGTTTGGTAAATTGGCTAGTTAATGACAGCTTCAGTAATGGACACTTCTGCACTCTGCTACACTTGCATGGCCCTCCACTCACCTGCGGACAGGGGAGCGACTGCGCCTGTGTCTGGGGCCTGGGGGGCCACGTCTGGGGGGGCTCCTACGACGAGGGGACATCCGTCTCCTGGGGCTCGGCCTACGGCGTGGGGAGTAAGATCTGGAGCGCGATTTAGGTCGTCTGCGGGAATGGGAGCGAGAGCGGTGACGGGGCCTGTCCCTCCTGCCGTCCTTCTCCCTGGGCTTGGGCCTCTCCTCCTTTTTAGAAGCCTTACCTGGGGAGGGTTCTTTGACCTTCATCACAGAGTCAGGCACCACAACCACAGTGTGCGGCTTCACCAAATCACTTGAAAATTAAAAACATACCACAAATTAGATTAAATTATTTATAAAAATCTAGAATTACCAAATCAGGAAAAATCACATCCCTGAATATTGCCAGATATAGTCGGTGCCCAAACCATCATCTTACCTGGTGGAAGAGGCCTCCTGAATGACTGGCTCAGGTACGGCGCTCTCAGAGGTGTCTGGCTCTGGCTGAGGCTCCTCAGTGCTCTGGGGTAATGTAACACTGACCAGGGTGACGGCTGGGGCTGTTGGTGGAGGGGAGCTGCTGGGACTGGGCTTACGCCTCGGGGAGCGGGAGTGACTCCGCTTTCTCTCCCGCTTCACTGGAGACCGTCGCCGTGGAGACTGTGACCTTGACTTCCTCCTGTACGACAACAAACAATGTGATAAGAATAAATGCCATATGAACCATCTTTAAACATTGATGGACGTTGACTTCAAGGGATTTTATTTAGTGTGATTTCTCACCTTCTGGGGCTCTCCCTTTCTCTGTTATCTTTGTTTTCCTTCTTCTCATCAATCTTCTTCAAAGAGGCAAGCTTCTCCTGCTCAATCTGCAACAAATAAATCTTATTGGTCGCATACACATATTTAGCAGATGATATTGAGGGTGAAGAGAAATGCTTGTGTTCCTAGCTCCAACAGTGCAATAGTACCTAAAAACTAACAAATCTGAAAGTAAAAGAATGGAATTAAGAAATATATAAATATTAGGAGGAGCAATGTTGGAGTGGCATCGAATAAAACACAGTATATTCACATATGAAATTAGTAAAACAGTATGTAAATATTATTAAAGTGACTAGTGTTCCACAGAAAAGAACATGCAAGGCCAAAGCCGTAAAACACATGTGCATGACACCAATGTGGTGATTGTGAGATTGTGTCTGGTTGCTCACCTGTCTCTGTTTGATCTCCTCTTTCTTCTGTTCCAGGAAGGCGGAGGGGATACCGGCAATGTTGTCCTGGGCACTGAGCAGCAGAGGCCACAGGTCCCTCATAAACTCTCTGGCATTCTTCCCATTCAGGAAGCCCGTCAGGTTGATCTGCATCATCTTACTGTCCGGGTGCTGCAACACACACCAAGGGGGAGAGAAAAACACACCAATTTAACATGGAGGGAGAACTCGCGAGAGCGAGAAGAAGGGGGGGGGGGGTCTCGCTCAGACGACTGCCTTCCCCTTTGTTTCCTCACTAAGCTACACCTGCCTGCTAAATAATGGCAGCCACCTTCATAACAAAAGACAATAGCTACAGTATATGACCGCTGGGCCCCAAAGCAGACAGTCATTGCAACCTAACAAACTTTTGTTGACTTGAGGCTGTGATTCCTTATCTCCACCCCATTAATTAGGTAATTGAAACCCGAAACTGAGAATAGCTGAGGGGAGACATAAGTGCTACATCGTCCATGTAAAGGACACCCACTGCATGCATCAAGGCTGACTTAACCTTCATAAAATATAATCTAATAAATATTTAACTATCCCACCCATCACCATTACTGTCAATAATCTTGATCATAAATAAGTCTTCCTGTCCTGTTGTTCTCGGCCTCCCCACAGTCTATTCTTTGAGAGATGAACAGATATCCACAAAACAGAGTGCATCAAAACCCAAAACTGCAAGTACAGTCCCGGTGTCTTCAGTGTGTCCCGCGGGATCAGTGGGTATGGAGCGCCCGAGTCTCCTGCAGAAAGAGACGCTCCCTTGGCTTGCTTCCGCCTCCCTACTGCTTGAGACTCAACCACCTTCAGTTTATTGTTATATCATTTATCTAAATTGCAAGAGACGAACAAGCAATAATGAGTGCACAAGACATTTAAAAAAAGGGGATTTATTTCAACATCTAAGTCAAGAATGAAAGTTAGATACCCCTTAATCTAAATAATAATGACTAATAAGGCCTTTATCATTACTGTGATGTTATAGCATTATAACATAATTGCACAGAAATGAAAATCGGTAAGGTGTAGTTGAATGTATTTTCCCCTCTCAGTATTAGGCTAAGTTGACTAAAACAGATAGTACCTTTACGAGATTCCAGCAACATATTAGTATGAATAAAAGTCATCCTAGGATTGCTTTGAGTCATGCGCCATTCATAAAAACAAGTTGTCGATTAATTATTAGTCGACAGGAAAGTTAAACATTTCCTTTTTCTACATCCAAGGTTTCATCCAGTGTATTATATCACAAATGTCCCTTTGAAGTCATGTTTTATAGGCCAAATGCTACTTAGGTGGGGGGAAAAAATGAAGGCGATTATAATACACAAGTATAATTTTAACCATGCAATTGGACTTCCCAAATTGGGGGGCAATGAAATGTAACAAACTGGAGGGAAAACTTGGCCAACAAGTGCACTGATTTAACTTATAATTTATGCAGAATAGGGTCCATGTGCATTGCAATGGATATTTTAAAAGCACTGTTTTTCCCACAGCCCAGAATGAAAATACTACAGATGTCATTATACTCTACTCAAATAAAAGGGGGATCAATAGCCTAACAATTTCACTGAATCCTCTCAACTTTAACACACTCCAAAGATAGGATACAGAGGAGATATAAAAGACAAACTAGTGGCGCAATTCAAAGGTATATGGAGAAAATGGCATGGTATTGTCCAAGTGTTTCTATCACTAGCATGTTGATCCCTGACCATAACTCACCTCAAACCACACACTGCATCAGGGAGAGTTGGGCTCAGTGACACTTTGGGCTCAGCAGAGAGCTAATAAGGTGTTGGTGCTATACTTCTGATGCAAGGTATAACATCCATATTGGTTCAGGCCTTTTGAATCATAAATCACATCATCATTAGAAAACTGTGGCACAAAGGCACTTTGTCACATATCACAGCAACAACTTTGTGTCATTCAAATTATGTATTTTTCCTTTACACTGGACACCGGTGGTAGCTCTTTCCCCATCTGCATTTATATTGCGTTTTTTCTAAGCAATACACTTTGTTACGTCAACCTATCTTTTCCTCATTAAGTTTATAGAACTAACATCTGATGCATGTACAAGAAAAGGAAGGAATTGGAGTCAATAGTATTACCTTTTCTTCTAGCTGGTTAAAAATGAATTCTATGACGACATCATCCTCGAACCCCAGGATCTCCGTCACTCGCTGAGTGATCCAAGGTTTGATGACCTCCAGGTTCACCTTGGTCATATCCACCTAGGGAAGGAAGAATTAATTACCAACTTAAACCCATTCCACACTTAAACAAAAATCAGGCTATACAGAAGCTACAGCCAATACCATATAATTAGTTGTGGGTACCCTGAGAATTCAATTAGAAGATGTGCTAAAAGCAGTGTTGTTTATCATACCTTCTTTTCCAGACATTCTGCAAATTTCAGTTGCTTTAGAAGTTTCTTCTGCTTGTTGCTGAAGCGATTGTCCTGTTCTGCACTTGTGCCCTGTATGAGACAAGTACAAAACAACAGTTTACATAACTACTAGCTATATTAACTATTTCAATGATAAATGTTGGTTCTTTATTATTTGTACATATCCCTTTAGCAGAAACTACCTACCTACGTCACAACATGGTAAAACATAATGTAAGCTAGCTACAACTTTTGAAACAAGACTTAATTGAATAAATAGGTGTCAAGCAAAGTGGAAAATAAGTACCTAGCTAAGCAAAACCCTTGTTATGGAGATAAAATGTGTGTTTATGTTGCTAGCTTGCCAACTACACTGAACAAAAATATAAAAGTGTTGGTCCCATGTTTCATGAGCTGAAATAAAAAAATCCTAGAAATGATCCATACACACAAAAGCGTTTTTCTTTCAAATGTTGTTTACATCTGTTAGTGAGCATTTCTCCTTTGCCAAGATAATCCATCCACCTGACAGGTGTGGCATGTCAAGAAGATGATAAAACAGCATGATCATTACATGTTGACGAGTATTTCTGTCTGTAATGAAGCCATTTTGTGGGGTGAAAACTAATTCTGATTGGCTGGGCCTATGCCCCCCAAGGACCAACAATGGCTGCACCCCTGCCCAGTCATGTGAAATCCATAGATTACGGTTTATTATATTTAAATTGACTGATTTCCTTATAGGAACTGTAACTCAGTAAAATCTTTGAAATTGTTGCATGTTGCGTTTATATTCTTGTTCAGTATAGTTGTGCTAATCTCGATGTGAGCTGAGGCCCGAGTAGACATGCCCCGCCTCTTGTCTGGTTAGAATAAACCAAACCAATTTTGCAACCAACAAGTAACACACTAAGTAACACATGTAGCTAGTTATCACCTATAGTTACTGTACATCAGTAATGAACATAGTTTGAAATGGAAACACACAACCTACGCAAAACATAAATATATCTAGCTAGGCTAGTTTAATGCAGCCGCCATCTTTACATTAGCTTCTCATTGCAGCGGAATGGCGCACGAGCTCGTCTGTCTATAATGGCACATATTTACAAACCTAAAGGAATGTACTATACATTTGAAACACCATTCAACAATTAATAGTAACATTGTAAATATCTTACGCGGAAGAATCCCGCGTCCATGTTATTAGCCGAGAAAGATGTAAAAGCGGTTGATAGCGGAGTCTGGCGAAAGACCTACTACCAAACCCCAGCATACAACGCGCGACAGAACTCCTCCTTTACAGCAGAACGGAAGAAGTAAATGGGAAGATGACGAAATTATTTTTTTTTGCTGTCAGAGTTTTAATGATCTTTTTTTAGTTACTGTTGCCAAATTACATCGACCTATAATTTAAATATCATACATTTTGTCGTGAATAGTATGTATATGTTGCAGCCTGATACCACAGATAGAACAATGAACCATATATTTCACCGGATGTATAAATGTGAGGCATCCGGTTGGAGTTACCGCTCACTACCAAATATGATGTTGAGAGGAAGCCCGGTGACCGGCAGTGGGATAATGTGGAGCGAGATGAATGTTGGCCGACATTCTGCAAATTTTCTCATCGATTAAACATTTGATCTCCATACAGTTTTCTGTTTCCAAAACTAAAATCTGTAACAAACAGAGTGGAATGGAGGGAAATGCTGTTGGAATGCTCAACCGGTGTCGCTCATTCAGCCGACAGAAACTTTCAACTGGTTTTCCCCATTATGTAGCGAGTCGGAGTCTGAGTCTGAGTCTTCTCTTGTCTCTACTCCTCCCGTTACGGGGTCTGAGACGCCGAAGGCTCCCACCGTTAGCTCTGACAAATTGAAAACCCTAGTCATTGGCGACTCCATTACCCGCAGTATTAGACTTAAAACGAATCACCCAGCGATCATACACTGTTTACCAGGGGGCAGGGCTACCGACGTTAAGGCTAATCTTAAAATGGTGCTGGCTAAAGCTAAATCTGGCGAGTGTAAAGAGTATAGAGATATTGTTATCCACGTCGGCACCAACGATGTTAGGATGAAACAGTCAGAGGTCACCAAGTGCAACATAGCTTCAGCGTGTAAATCAGCTAGAAAGATGTGTCGGCATCGAGTAATTGTCTCTGGCCCCCTCCCAGTTAGGGGGAGTGATGAGCTCTACAGCAGAGTCTCAGCACTCAATCGCTGGTTGAAAACTGTTTTCTGCCCCTCCCAAAAGATAGAATTTGTAGATAATTGGCCCTCTTTCTGGGACTCACCCACAAACAGGACCAAGCCTGACCTGCTAAGGAGTGACGGACTCCATCCTACCTGGAGGGGTGCTCTCATCTTATCTACCAACATAGATAGGGCTCTAACTCCTTTAGCCCCACAATGAAATAGGGTGCAGGCCAGGCAGCAGGCTGTTAGCCAACCTGCCAGCTTAGTGGAGTCTGCCAATAGCACAGTCAGTGTAGTCAGCTCAGCCATACCCATTGAGACTGTGTCTGTGCCTCGACCTAGGTTGGGCAAAACTAAACATGGCGGTGTTCGCCTTAGCAATCTTATTAGGATAAAGACCTCCTCCATTCCTGCCATTATTGAAAGAGATCGTGATACCTCACATCTCAAAATAGGGTTACTTAATGTTAGATCCCTCACTTCAAAGGCAGTCATAGTCAATGAACTAATCACTGATCATAATCTTGATGTGATTGGCCTGACTGAAACATGGCTTAAGCCTGATGAATTTACTGTGTTAAATGAGGCCTCACCTCCTGGTTACACTAGTGACCATATCCCCCGTGCATCCCGCAAAGGCGGAGGTGTTGCTAACATCTACGATAGCAAATTTCAATTTACAAAAAAAAAAATGGCGTTTTCGTCTTTTGAGCTTCTAGTCATGAAATCTATGCAGCCTACTCAATCACTTTTTATAGCTACTGTTTACAGGCCTCCTGGGCCATATACAGCGTTCCTCTCTGAGTTTCCTGAATTCCTATCAGACCTTGTAGTCATAGCAGATCATATTCTAATTTTTGGTGATTTTAATATTCACATGGAGAAGTCCACAGACCCACTCCAAAAGTCTTTCGGAGCCATCATCGACTCAGTGGGTTTTGTCCAACATGTCTCTGGACCTACTCACTGCCACAGTCATACTCTGGACCTAGTTAAGGCCCATGGAATAAATGTTGTAGATCTTAATGTTTTTCCACATAATCCTGGACTATCGGACCACCATTTTATTACGTTTGCAATCGCAACAAATAATCTGCTCAGACCCCAACCAAGGAGCATCAAAAGTCGTGCTATAAATTCTCAGACAACACAAAAATTCCTTGATGCCCTTCCAGACTCCTTCTGCCTACCCAAGGACGTCAGAGGACAAAAATCAGTTAACCACTTAACTGAGGAACTCAATTTAACCTTGCGCAATACCCTAGATGCAGTTGCACCCCTAAAAACGAAAAACATTTGTCATAAGAAACTAGCTCCCTGGTATACAGAAAATACCCGAGCTTTGAAGCAAGCTTCCAGGAAATTGGAACGGAAATGGCGCCACACAAAACTGGAAGTCTTCCGACTAGCTTGGAAAGACAGTACCGTGCAGTACCGAAGAGCCCTCACTGCTGCTCGATCATCCTACTTTTCCAACTTAATCGAGGAAAATAAGAACAATCCAAAATTTATTTTTGATACTGTTGCAAAGCTAACTAAAAAGCAGCATTCCCCAAGAGAGGATGGCTTTCACTTCAGCAGTAATAAATTCATGAACTTCTTTGAGGAAAAGATCATGACCATTAGAAAGCAAATTACGGACTCCTCTTTGAATCTGCGTATTCCTCCAGGGCTTAGCTGTCCTGGATCTGCACAGCTCTGCGAGGGCCTGGGATCGGGAGAGACACTTAAGTGTTTTAGTACTATATCTCTTGACACAATGATGAAAATAATCATGGCCTCTAAACCTTCAAGCTGCATACTGGATCCTATTCCTACTAAACTGCTGAAGGAGCTGCTTCCTGTGCTTGGCCCTCCTATGTTGAACATAATAAACAGCTCTCTATCCACCGGATGTGTACCAAACTCACTAAAAGTGGCAGTGATAAAGCCTCTCTTGAAAAAGCCAAACCTTGACCCGGAAAATATAAAAAACTATCGGCCTATATCGAATCTTCCATTCCTCTCAAAAATTTTAGAAAAAGCTGTTGCGCAGCAACTCACTGCCTTTCTGAAGACAAACAATGTATACGAAATGCTTCAGTCTGGTTTTAGACCCCATCATAGCACTGAGACTGCACTTGTGAAGGTGGTAAATGACCTTTTAATGGCGTCAGACCGAGGCTCTGCATCTGTCCTCGTGCTACTAGACCTTAGTGCTGCCTTTGACACCATCGATCACCACATTCTTTTGGAGAGACTGGAAACCCAAATTGGTCTACACGGACAAGTTCTGGCCTGGTTTAGATCTTACCTGTCGGAAAGATATCAGTTTGTCTCTGTGAATGGTCTGTCCTCTGACAAATCAACTGTACATTTCGGTGTTCCTCAAGGTTCCGTTTTAGGACCACTATTGTTTTCACTATATATTTTACCTCTTGGGGATGTTATTCGAAAACATAATGTTAACTTTCACTGCTATGCGGATGACACACAGCTGTACATTTCAATGAAACATGGTGAAGCCCCAAAATTGCCCTCGCTAGAAGCCTGTGTTTCAGACATAAGGAAGTGGATGGCTGAAAACTTTCTACTTTTAAACTCGGACAAAACAGAGATGCTTGTTCTAGGTCCCAAGAAACAAAGAGATCTTCTGTTAAATCTGACAATTCATCTTGATGGTTGTAAAGTCGTCTCAAATAAAACTGTGAAGGACCTCGGCGTTACTCTTGACCCTGATCTCTCTTTTGACGAACATATCAAGACTGTTTCAAGGACAGCTTTTTTCCATCTACGTAACATTGCAAAAATCAGAAATGTTCTGTCCAAAAATGATGCAAAAAAATTAATCCATGCATTTGTTACTTCTAGGTTAGACTACTGCAATGCTCTACTTTCCGGCTACCCGGATAAAGCACTAAATAAACTTCAGTTAGTGCTAAATACGGCTGCTAGAATCCTGACTAGAACCAAGAAATTTGATCATATTACTCCAGTGCTAGCTTCCCTACACTGGCTTCCCGTTAAGGCAAGGGCTGATTTCAAGGTTTTACTGTTAACCTATAAAGCGTTACATGGGCTTGCTCCTACCTATCTTTCCGAGTTGGTCCTGCCGTACATACCTACACGTACGCTACGGTCACAAGACGCAGGCCTCCTAATTGTCCCTAAAATTTCTAAGCAAACAGCTGGAGGCAGGGCTTTCTCCTATAGATCTCCATTTTTATGGAACAGTCTACCCATGTGAGAGACGCAGACTCGGTCTCAACCTTTAAGTCTTTACTGAAGACTTATCTCTTCAGTAGGTTGTATGATTGAGTGTAGTCTGGCCCAGGAGTGTGAAGGTGAACGGAAAGGCTCTGGAGCAACGAACCGCCCTTGCTGTCTCTCCAGGGCCGGTTCCCCTCTCTCCACTGGGATTCTCTGCCTCTAACCCTGTTACTGGGGCTGAGTCACTGGCTTGCTGGTGCTCTTCCATGCCGTCCCTAGGAGGGGTGCGTCACTTGAGTGGGTTGAGTTACTGACGTGAACTTCCTGTCTGGGTTGGCGCCCCCCCTTGGTTGTGCTGTGGTGGAGACCTTTGTGGGCTATACTCGGCCTTGTCTCAGGATTGTAAGTTGGTGGTTGAGGATATCCCTCTAGTGGTGTGGGGGCTGTGCTTTGGCAGAGTGGGTGGGGTTATATCCTTCCTGTTTGGCCCTGTCCGGGGGTTTCTTCGGATGGGGCCACAGTGTCTCCTGACCGCTACTGTCTCAGCCTCCAGTATTTATGCTGCAGTAGTTTATGTGTCGGGGGGCTAGGGTCAGTTGGTTATACCTGGAGTACTTCTCCTGTCTTATCCAGTGTCCTGTGTGAATTTAAGTATGCTCTCTCTAATTCTCTCGTTCTCTCTTTCTCTCTGAGAACCTGAGCCCTAGGACCATACGTCAGGACTACCGGGCATGCTGACACCTTGCTGTCCCCAGTCCGCCCGGCCTTGCTGCTATTCCAGTTTCAACTGTTTCTGCCTGCGGTTACGAAACCCCTACCTGTCCCAGACCTGCTGTTTTCAACTCTTAATGATCGGCTATGAAAAGCCAACTGAGATTTATTCCTGATTATTATTTGACCATGCTTGTCATTTATGAACATTTTGAAAATCTTGGCTCTCTCTAATTTTCTCCTTCTCTCTTTCTCTCGGAGGACCTGAGCCCTAGGACCATACGTCGGGACTACCGGCCGTGGTGACTCCTTGCTGCCCCCAGTCCGCCTGGCCTTGCTGCTATTCCAGTTTCAACTCTTCTGCCTGAGGTTATGGAACCCCTACCTGTCCCAGACCTGCTGTTTTCAATTCTTAATGATCGGCTATGAAAAGCCAACTGAGATTTATTCCTGATTATTATTTGACCATGCTTGTCATTTATGAACATTTTGAAAATCTTGGCTCTCTCTAATTTTCTCCTTCTCTCTTTCTTTCTCTCGGAGGACCTGGGCCCTAGGACCATGCGTCGGGACTGCCGCCCGTGGTGACTCCTTGCTGTCCCCAGTCCGCCTGGCCTTGCTGCTATTCCAGTTTCAGCTGTTCTGCCTGCGGTTATGGAACCGCCACCTGTCCCAGACCTGTTGTTTTTCAACTCTTAATGATCAGCTATGAAAAGCCAACTGAAAATTATTCATGATTATTATTTGACCATGCTTGTCACTTATGAACATTTTTGAACATCTTGGCATAGTTCTGTTATAATCTCCACCCGGCACAGCCAGAAGAGGACTGGCCACCCCTCATAGCCTGGTTCCTCTCTAGGTTTCTTCCTAGGTTTTGGCCTTTCTAGGGAGTTTTTCCTAGCCACCGTGCTTCTACACCTGCATTCTAGCTGTTTGGGGTTTTAGGCTGGGTTTCTGTACAGCACTTCGAGATATTATCTGATGTACGAAGGGCTATATAAAATAAAATTGATTGATTGATTGAATGCGTTTTGTAAAAGTCACCCTTTGCCAAAGTTGTAAAAAATGGCGTTGTTTAGAAGGAGTGCAAGGGCGAATGGAGAAATTGCACAGGCACACTTCGCAGAGTAGGCGTTCCCTAACGGAAATATGCAAATAAATGCTAAAATGCGCCAATAGGATCTCACTAGCTCGTGCTTGGCTATGCCCATCCCCTTGCTTGTTCTTTCCACAGTGAATAACTTGCTCCCATTGAAAACGACAGGCTCTGGTCTATCTTGAGTTAGTAATACAAATATTTGCTGATACTGTAGGCAACATTCTCTCTCAATCAACTGTAGGTCTATGTATCTTTTGCACAAATTATTTATTTGAATTTCAGCCCAACTTATTGCTAGATTTATGAAACCCTAATATGTATTTCAGAATGATTGAACAATATAGGCCTAGATCTGTTCATTAACACACAGTAGGACTACCAGTTAGCCTACTATCATAATAAATAACCTGAAAGCAAATAACAAAACAGAATGAGCAAATTAAGAGATTTATTCAATTTATGATCAAAAGTACACTGCAATTTTGTTCATTACTCACAAATATATTTCTAATTAGTTGTCAATTAAAAATAAGGCTTAAATTCTGAATTTATTTGGTGCCCATTTGTACTCAAAATCACACTAACTGTAAAGAAATGTGGAGATGTTTGAAAATGTACTGAAGTTGTGTTGTAAAGGCAGGCCTTTTGTAAACATTGTGGATTTTCTATTTCTTCTGATAGTTGTCCCTATATCTCTCACTGCTCCTGTGTCATTTCACTGTTCCCTCTATATTACCCTAACGCAGGAGGCCAGGAAGGAAATCACTGTGCCCTCTATACTACCCTAATACTGCAGGCAAGGAGGAACATTTCCTATGAGCACTAACTTTGCTGATAACTTCTTTATTAAGGAAAAATGTACCTACTATGACTGTGATATGTGGTTGTCTCCCCTAGCTATGTTAAGATGAATGCACTAACTGTAAATCGCTCTGGATAAGACTGCTAAATGACGTACTGTGAATGTAAAATGTAAATGAAACCATTTGAGATACTGGAGATACTGGAAACTGAAGGTATGACTAACTATATGTAAAATAATTTGCCTGAAGCCTATTTCCCCCAGACGTTTAAGGCCTATGTTAAACCTGCTATGATATTAAAATTCTCTATCACATTTAAAACAACAACAACTGAAGACAGTCACAACAGAAGAGAATGGTTGACAGTATGGTTCCCTGGAAAGAGTAAAGCTGCTATTATGAGAGTGTGCTTGTTGCCTGTTACTTTTGTGTGTGTGTGTGTGTGTGTGTGTGTGTGTGTGTGTGTGTGTGTGTGTGTGTGTGTGTGTGTGTGTGTGTGTGTGTGTGTGTGTGTGTGTGTGTGTGTGTGTGTGTGTGTGTGTGGTGTCAGTGTCCACTGTTGTGGAAAGTTGAGTGGTTATGGCTGAAGATGACAGGTTTGAAAATAGTCCCTGGTTTATTGGTGTATTTTTATCCTGATTTACAGAAGAGTCCTGGTTTGGAGATGATGCTAAGGAAAGAGGGTCTGTTGTGATAGGCAGACCCAGGCTGAAGCGACTTAAAGGAATAGTGATTGGTAGGTCACTCTCTGTGGGCGGGACCTGCTAGCTGACTGGCAGTCCGGCGTTGGTCCTCTTGTCACGGATGGAGCTCAGCATGTCTGAGACGAGCTCCTCAAGCCCATATGTCGACTTCCAGCCCCAATCTCTCCGTGCGTTGGAGTCATCAAACCTCACCGGCCAGCTGTCCGCTGCACAATCAAGGTCAAGAGTTTTTACATATCACAACTTAATAAGACTGTATGATGACATCATTCATGACTGGTGACCGTGTGAAAAATTAACATGCAAGGCTTCCAATATTTAATAGTACTAGAAAAATAAAATGTATTTATTATTTATATCTACTCTATACACTATGAAGGAGAAAAGTTTCCATATACTTCTGCTATGGCTTATTTCAAATCATACATCTTGAAGTTCAATAACACTACACAGATCGTCAGACACACACCATTAGGCTGAACAATGAACATACCAATTGTCTGGCGGACAGAGTCAGGGTTATATGTGACCTTGAGGTGGGGCAGGTGCTTGCGGATTTCCGTGGCCACTTCCTCAGGGGTGAAGCTCATGGCATCGATGTTGTATGTGCGCAGCGACAGCTGGCATTCCGGGGCCTGCATGAACTCCACAGTCGCACGGTGGCAGTCACCAACATGCATCATCGGCAGTCGCGTGTCAGCGCGTAAATAGCAATCGTGGTGACCCGTGCTGAGGGCATCATGAAAAATCTGGACAGCATAGTCTATGGGAGGGCAAAAATTTACACAGAATGTATTGGAATATATCCCTATAATGGTGACATTAATACTTTAATAAATTATTAAATGATAAATATGGGTTACCTGTTGTTCCTCCCCCAGTCTGTGTGTTAGCTGAGATGACGCCAGGATAGCGTAGGCAGCGGAAGTCCAGTCCATACTTGTGATGAAGATACTAATAGAGAGAGATTTAACACAATCGAAGGTACAGCAAATAACCAGCAAAAGCATATTTCTGCAGCATACTTCTCTTAATCTTCCCTATCTGCTGTGTTAATGAATTTACTTACTCTCTCTGAAAAAGATAAATGGCAAAACGATCTCGCTTTTCTTTCTAGATTTATCTGTCTATAAGAGAGGACCGGCAGGTTATGTGTGTGTGTGCATGCGTGCAGGAGTGTGCATTAGACAGCGATGTGGTTGCATTATGACTGCATCTACAACTGTTTGTGTGTGCATGTACAGTATGTATGTTTGTATGTGTGAACATAACAGGTCACACCTCCCCCATCAGTTCGCCATGCACTTTGGACACCCCATAAATGGTGCGAGGCCTCTGGACACACAGGTCAGGTGCAGGGTCACGGGGAGAAGAAGGGCCAAAGGCTCCGATGGTGCTGGGAACAAAGAGACGTAAACAGCTCTCCAGAGCCAGGTCCAGCACATTATGAAGCCCTAGAAAGTACAGCATAGAGAGAATCTTTAGACAAAAACATACAAAACATACAAAAAGGGTGGTGCCCTGGATACTGTGATAGCTTTTGTGTGTGATCCTGGAGCTGACCTGTGATATTGATCTTGCGTGCTAGGGCCACATTGGCCTCTCCCACAACACTGAGTAGAGCGCTGTAATGCACCAGCCAGGTGATGCGGTTATTCACCACCAACTCTCTAAGGTTCTTATAGTCCAACACATCAGCATACACAAACGGGCCTGAGGGAGAAGAGAAGAGAGAGACAAAGAGTTTGATAAGACTTTTTGAGACTTAAATAGCATTAGTTATTTTGTAAAGGTGTTCACTAACAGAGAACAAACTGTATAAAAATAAAGAAAGTTGTACACTATGTTTTTTCCCAAAATTGTAATGGGTTAACCAAACCAACATTTCAGGTTTACCCATTGTTGGGTGTATATATATGTAGAGTGTACAACTTTCTTTATTTTTAATACAGTTTTATACAGTTTCTTCTCCGTATTTTGGGCTGAAATGCTTAGGTAACCTAAGGTAGGAGAGATGTTCTTTCATGCAGAAAATAAGAGGATTTGATAAGCACAGTATGGAGATGTGCATGGTATAGAGATTAAGAGAGAATTGTTGATCAGTCCAAAAAAGAAAACGTACCACTTCTGCACACTTCTGGTGGAGGCTTCTTGATATCCGATAGGATAACGTTTTCTGTTCCGTACTGTTTCCTACACATTGATATTCAATTAATATCTGCAATTTCAGTTCATTCCTGAATTTACTGTTTTTAACTGGAGTGAACCCCAGAATCCAAACTATCTATTTGTAGATGTTAAATGAGAATTCTACAATCTGGGGAAGATTCAGGCTATCAACATCTCTTACCCTTTGAAGAAAAGATTGCTCTTTAATTTTTTCTCACCTCAGGATTTCTGCAAGCCCCACACCTAACTGTCCAAGACCACCTTTCCACGAAGAGAAAATAAATAGTACAATGAGGAATTAATAAGAATTCATAAAACAACACATCATCTCAATTGTTAATTTGTATTTGTTCAAAAGGTCTCAAAATCAAGAATATATGGGTGAAAATGTGTTTCTTGTGTACAATATCAGAAAAAAATTGGTCTGGATGTTTTTTCATATTCTGCTCCAACCAGGCTGTGACCTTTTTTTGTTTTCACCAAAGCTTTATGTAGCCTAGAGACAAAAACTGGCCTCAAGCTATTATTCTGCCAGTGGTCACTCGCTGGGGCCTTTTTGTCCCTAGCACAGTCTGCTCACAGCCTATTGTAGTGAGGGAAAATAGGATTGCCACTTACTAAACAGTGAACACAAATCTAAATGACAAAAACGAGATTGACAACATGCCATTGCTGTTGTTAAAACATTTAAACAAATGTTTATATTTTCATAAACAAATCAAATGTATTTATAAAGCCATTTTAACATCAGCAGATGTCACGAAGTGCTTATACAGAAACCCAGGCTAAAACCCCAAACAGCAAGCTATGCAGATATAGAAGCACGGTGGCTAGGAAAAACTCCATAGAAAAGGAGGAACCTAAGGAAGAAACCTAGAGTGGAACCAGGATCTGAGGGGTGGCCAGTCATCTTCTGGCTGTGTCGGTTGAAGATTATAAACACATATGTAAAGCATATATAGCCTATGGTCCATAAAGTGTTATTTGCTATTTGAGATTTTTTTTTTAAATATGGTTTAACCTGTGATGAGAATTCGTGGGTTCTCCGCAGGAGGTAGGTCAATGGAATCTTGACTGTTCCACCGGCTGATCTTTCGGGGCGACCAACTAAAACCCCGGAATGACAAACTACGTGCCCAGCTGCGACAGCCATGGCACAACGAGCCGAATAGAGCTGCAGCGGAGGGCACACAGACCCGCATACCCGATAGCATGTCGAGCTGCTGCCCCTGAGGAAAAAGTTCGAACAAAGACAAGAGGCTATGTTATCTATTTCATCCGTCAAATCAATCTTTCTCAGTAGGAAATTACACCACGTAGGTCATAGACACTATTAATTCTACGGATTTATGTAAGTTGACCATGTTAGGTTTAGGCCAATAAATTAGTTATGTAACATTGTTGTTTAATTTAAAACATCAACTTTATAGTGTTCGTATTGACTGGAACACCACGCGTTATGTATCAGAAGAATTAATAGAAAACAACATTTTACCTGTGTGCTGACAAAAACCTGGAATCTGTCTCTGTTGATCGTGCCAACCACTTGTTGACCAAAATGAAGCTTTACAGATCGCACAAGCGCATCCCACACTGGGCTAATAAACTAATTGATGTAAATTGCGCTGATAACACGATTTTCGTGGTATTTAACTCTTAGAATTAAAAGATTAGGCTACCCCCCGATTGGTCACTGAATAAGCGCACCGAGCATCCATTGGGTAACTCCATGGCTGAAGAAAGTCATCCTGGGATACGTGGTTTTCCTCGTTATGATGTAAGAACGCGAGAGGTCACGACTCAATTGTAAATTACTACAATATCCAGCCTGCTACGCTATAGGGCCAACATGTGGGCAAACATGCTGACTACCTGCTCACAGGGGATTTGTATTGTTGCAATGTTGAATGTTGAACAGGGCTGCAGTGTAGAGGCTTACGTCAGAGTCAGAGAGGGGATTAAAAAAAAGTGACAAAACGCATAATGCTACTAGCTGGCAATGGGGAGGGGGGGGGGGGGGGGGGGGTAGGCGAAATTTAAAAGCACATCACATTAGTCCCAGGGTTCTTGGGGTGGATCATCACACTACAAATGTTGGCAAGAAATAAGCTATGAAATAAATTAAACTCCTTTTAATAAAACATTTGCATATTGAGTACCTTGACATGTATCAAATTATTTAAAAAATTGCTAAAATGTAAAGTGTTTGTAGGTAAAAAAAAAAAAAACACAATATATTATAAAAAAGAAATATGGAGTGAAAACGCTATAAAAAAGGTAGATACAAAATATATGCATGTCACCATGAGAGAAAAGTATTTAACAGTGAGGAACTTTCACAGTATGCAATGCAATTTGATATTCTTTGGGATGGATGAATACCTATCTAATTCATGTCCATAGGAGCATAGTTTTCTCACAAAAAAAGTTTTTATTTGTTCTCTTCCTCAACAGTCAATCAACCAGGATGAGTGTCACTGTGTGTTCCATCAGTCCAGTGTGTCACTGTATTTTTCGACCCCAATTTATCAGTGTTTTCAACTTGCCCCACGGCACTCAATGACAAGGTTCCGCAACTCCTCCTGAGCTTTCTCTAGGTGCACAGCATGTTGGGTCCAACGCAGGAACAGACCTGATACACATCCAGACAGAGGAATCTTGGTAGTAAATAATGTATTTATTTACATGATCTACCATTTCATTGCTTAGTACTCATCAATTAAGACATTTCCTTATTTGATACTCTTAATGTAATAACTATTCAAATTCACCCATCCAACATACTGTATGTCAGAGGGCTGCAGTAAGGGAAAGCAGACTCAGATCTGCCTGTGTTACTATAACTCACCTCTCCAGAGCTGCAGGGACTGTGGCTGAACGGAAGGCCAGATGGCCAGCTCAGTGGGCTCATACAGGGGGTTAGAGTAACGCTCCCTCTCACTGGGCTTCAGGAGGAACTGGAACAGACAGTGGGTTCTCTCCTTCACCCCTGCAGCACACCTGATGAGAGCGAAAGAAAGAGGGAGAGATTAAGAGTAAGTGGAAAGATACAGACAGATGGACAGACGGCCGTGGATTTAGTGTGGATACACTAAACTCTTGGACAATGACTGTGGATATAAGGACAGTCTGGACAACGCATGAATGTCTCACCTCTCCTGGTCACTGTTGCAGAGGAATGTGCCATAGTCTGAGGCGTAGACCTCCATGGCCAGCCGCAGCAGCAGAGGCTCAGAGAAGCCCATGGCCAGAGGGAACTGTCGTGCCAGCTGCCACACACAGTCCAGCAGCAGCACGAACACTGGAGCCTCCAGCCTCAGACGTGCGTGGGAGTAGGCTGAGTGGGCACAGCGCTGCTGGAACGGGTGACCTGCCTGTGGAAAGGGAGTACGCACACACATCAACAGATCAAAAACACACACACTGAGATAAAAACACAGATAAAAACATACACACAGCTTCAGCTAGTATAGCTAGTTAGCCATTGAATGTACACAGGACTAATGTACACATTACCAGCTGTCAATCTACAGTATATGTGGGTTTGAAATAGTTGTGACATAAGAGGTAGCGTGTGACTATTTTAGTGGTCTCACCAGTAGCCACTCCCTCTCTAGGAGGCCCAGAAAGCCGGCCAGTGTGCGTGTCTTGGGGTCCAGGATGAGCTGGGCCAAAGAGCTCACCAGAAGGGTGGTATCTGTGCCCTCTGAGCCATGGACTAGAACAGAGTGGCCATCTCTGGCCAGAGCACCATAGAGGGTTACATAACATAGAACAATGTTACACGTAAACAAGATATTGTACAATACAGGAAACAAAACAGCACATCAGCCATTTAAAAAAAGCAAAACAACACACATTATGACTCAGTGTAAGACTATGCTGCACAGTGTTCAAATCAAATTTTCAAGAATTATTTCAGAATGCAATGCGATCGGCATTTGATAGTGAGGTATTCCAGATCAGGAGAACAAAATGACTTGAGTTCCTGTATGTTACCACAATCACACCACTAGTAGTTCATCATGAAACATACACAAGAGCCTTTTCCCTGGAGAGTCCTTTCTTTCTGTCCGCACGAGAACCCTGCTGGCTGTATGGACGGGAACAGTATATCCAGAAAGAGCCATGATTCCGTGAAACAGAGCATGTTACAAGTCCCTGATGTCTCTCTGGAAGGAGATCCTTGCCCTGAGCATGTTTACTTTATTGTCCAGGGATTTAACATTAGTGAGTAATATACTCGGAAGCGGTGGATGGTATGCACGTCTCCTGAGTCGGACTAAAAGCCCACTCCGTATTCCTCTTCTCATTCGGCGGCGTCTTGGAGTAGCCCATTACACAATGATGTACTATAATTTTGTTATTTTATTTAACTAGGCAGGTTAGTTAAGAACAAATTCTTATTTACAATGACGGCCTCGGAACAGTGGGTTAACTGCCTTGTTCATGGGCAAACCGTCAACTTTTTACCTTGTCTGCTCGGGGATTCGATCTACCAACCTTTCGGTTACTGGCCCAACGCTCTAACCACTGGGCTACCTGCCGCTCCATTCTGAAAACATTACATTTAGGGTTCTGAGAGTGGAGTGCACATCTACCTCTCCACACACTCTGCCAGTAGGCCTGCTGTGGCCAGGGCAGTGTGGACGTGAGAGAGCCATTTGGAGTTCTCCAGCTTGCTGAGCCAGCGATCCACACTGTGGGAGTGATCCCCACAAGCCTCCACCAACTTTATCAGACTCTCCTGGAGCACCTTCCCCCTGGGGACACACACACACAAATATAACTATTCAGTCAACAAGCATAGAGCTACAAAAAAGGGGTTGGTTAAAGCAGAAACACCCTGGCAACTAGGTTAGATATACGTAGCCACAAACAAATGAAAAAACTCACACACAACAGGCAAACACACAGACAGACACCTTTCCAGTTGACGGTGCAGTCTCTTCCAGCAACTGTAGCTAGATTTAGATTCAAACCCGCCCCCTGTCATCCTGGCCTGCTGAGCCTGTTGGTTGGAACGGGTGTCAATGATGTAACCCAGCCCAGAGCCGTTAATCACCGCCTGGAGGAGGAGCTCATCCTCTCTGCAGCGCTTCCTATTGGCTCCTGTCAGGGGTTGGCTGCTGCGCATGATGACCTGGGAAACACAATTTTGCTATTTGATAAAGAAGGGTTCCCGAGTGGCGAAGCGTTCTAAGGCACTGCATCTCAGTGCTATAGGCGTCACTACAGACCCTGGTTTGATCCCAGGCTGTATCACAACCGGCCGTGATCGGGAGTCCCTTAGGGTGGCGCACAATTGGCCCAGCATCGTCCGGGTTAGGGGAGGGTTTGGCTGGGGTAGGCCATCATTGTAAAATAAGAATTTGTTCTTAACTGACTTGCCTAGTTAAATAAATAAAACATATATTTTTTTAAACCATCTAATGTCAAACAACATTAATTACTGTACATTGTAGTGACGTAAAAGTATTTGTGTGTGTGACTAAGTGGATCCATGCGTATCTCACCATGCCATTTTTCCTGTGGTAATAACAGAGGACAGGGAAGCGGCCCCCTTGTCTGAACTTGGCCACCTTCACCAATGTCTCATCGTCTATGGAGTGAGGGACAATAACAGCAGGGGGGTAGGAGGGACACACAGAGTAGTCCTTGTTCACATGACTCAGTCTCCACCTGTGCTGCTGCAGAGAAAGAGAGAAGATAGGAAGACACAACACAGATCAATAGGTACATATTGGTCACTGTTAAAAATAAGGGTGATTTAACATTCTACAGTATAAAGAACGTTTTTGAGGGCCATATATGAAGCGAGCCATTGAACCCTTTTGGTTTTAAATAGTATGATTTCTTCTAACAGTGCCTACACCCACTATCTTGATTCTAATAGCGATCCCCAGGTTATGTGTTTTAGAACTAGAGTAAATTCCCCATGACAAGGGCTCCACAGGAAGCTGACTATATATATGAGCATGGATTCATGTCGTTTCTCACATGTATTGTTTACACAGTCATAATGCAGTAAGTGGAACCACATGTAATCGGCTGCAGGGCTGGTATTGTGGCCTCAGCCGGATTGATTTATCTTGACGCCTCCGTTTGGTCTCCCCAGTGAAAAACCCAGCAGCGTTACAGTTCTTTACACAAACCGGTGCGCCTGGTACCTGCTACCATACTCCGTTCAAACGCACTTAAATCTTTTGTCTTGCCCATTCACCCTCTTGAATGGCACACATACACAATCCATGTCTCAATTGTCTCAAGGCTTAAAAATCCTTCTTTAACCTGTCTCCTCCCCTTCATCTACACTCATTGAAGTGGATTTAATAAGTGGCATCAATAACGGATCATAGCTTTCATCTGGATTCACCTGGTCAGTCTGTCATGGATGTTTTGTATCCTCTTAATGTTTGTGATGATTGGCACTGATTGTTGCATTTACTCTAAAACGAAAGGACATCTGTGTGTGTGTGTGTTTGTGCTGCACTCACTAGCTCCTCCATTTGAGCGTAGTTCTGTTCAGCCGATGAGAGGCCCCACTGGTCCTGCAGACTGAGTTTAAGCGGTCTGTAGAAGAATGGATACATATCGGACACAATGTCCAGAGAAGAGAGATACTACAGAGAGAGAGAGAGAGAGAGAGAGAGAGAGAGAGAGAGAGAGAGAGAGAGAGAGAGAGAGAGAGAGAGAGGGGGGGGGGGGGGGAGATAGAGAGAGAGAGAGAGAGAGAGAGAGGGGGAGAGCAGGGGGGCAAAAAAGTTACTGTCTAGTCAAAACAAAAAGCAAAAAACTAATTGTAATGTTGTTAAACCTTTATGACTGTAAAACTAGTTTTTACATGCTGGGTATGTATGTACAGCCTGTGTGTATTCTACCACCCTGCTACTGTACCTCAATGGAACGGGCAATGTTCAGGCACTCCTCCATGCCTGGAATGTCCAGCTGCAGAACACACAGGTCCTTACACTTGAGGGTGATTGTTCCAGAGGACCCGGAAGGCCTTCATATGAAATACACACACATCATTATAGGGCTTCTGTCTAACCCCACATATTACCCTCAACACTTCCCCTCAGGGTTCCATGATCTAGGCTGCCTCCCCTCCAAAAAAGCATTCAAAAAAGTAAGTCCAACCCAACCAGCTGGTGGGAGTGGAGATTCTCTAAGAGAAAGGATGTGAGGCCCGCATTTCCCCTCCATATCAACTCTTTGTCTGCACTACACCTCCAAATGTACTGTCTGAACCAGATTCATAACTGCAGTAAATGAGCACTGAAATTCCTGCATTTGGTTCTTCGCAGTTCATGACACAAAGCATATGGAGAGGATTCAAAAAGATGGCATGTGAGACAGAGCTTGAGCGAAGGTGGGATTGGTTATTATTCCTGCAGCATCAAAATCCTGTTATTTTCGCACAGTGCTGCACAGGACATGGATAGCAGCACACTGCAAAACGCACAAACACACACAGACTCACACGCAAGGTGTCACACTTATGTCAAACCTTTGACTCTGGCCTGTACTAGAGAAGAGACTGGAATAGCCCAACAGGTTTTCCACACTGGGTATGGAGGGAGAGAGACAGCGAGAAGGATGGAGGGAGAGAGACAGCAAGATGGGTTAGTGAGACATGTTTATCAACAGGCTACACAGGCACCCTGACCCAACATTCAGACTGATGTTAACTGGGAAAATATGAACATGTTAAACACTTTATTAGTAACTATTAGTTTCCCCAATGTGACAATTCGCTGTCAGCACATTGAAATACGGGGTTCAGGCAATATGGCAGCAGTTCTGTATAGTGCTATATGGTCCATCATTACACCTTTGAATATGACATTTAAATACTTTAGTGGAAAAAGCGGTCACTTAATGCCCTCGCCCCACTTACCTTTTCTCTATGGCATCGATGTTTCTGAGAAGTAACAAGACCAGCCGCGAGCTGTCTCCATCTCTGTTAGAGAAGAGCAGGTGGTGGCCAGTGACACATAACGTTCCTTGCATCGGTGGATGAAACGGCCGTCTCAGAACGACATCTTCAACGTTCGCGGTCTTTATGTGCTCTGAAAACTCCATCGCATCAGCGCAAGATGACACGCGCACGGAGATCCAAGTCGCGCGCGGCAGAAAAAGTCTTCACAGTTTATTTTCCTCTTCTGAATCTTGTTTAGGCTACTTATCTGAATTATTGAAATTAAACCACTTGACACGGTCCAAATGTTGACTGTAGCTTGCTGTAGCTACAGCTAGGCGAAGTGTTTGTTTGAAGTTAATAAGCTCTTCATAGCAGTTATTTCCTTTCGTTTTCTCATTAACCCACCCTGCCTGTGGGGACACCTCTTTAAGCCATACTTGGCTGCTTTCCAACCAGCCCCTAAAATGTGAAAACATCTTGTGGTTACAAAAGAAGGAAGTGAGCGTTTCCTGAAAGCAGTGGTGAGAGAACACAAAGTCAAAGATCCTATCTATACGGGGCAATTCATTTCAAAATGCCTATTAGTGTGTAGCCTAATATTGGGTTTGCATTTTGTAGATAATCTTGCCTAAAAAAGTTCATACAATTCATACTCGGTTCATATTAATACCCAGTTCATGATAAGATAATGGTATCGTCTGCATCTAGTCAGTCATTATAGCGTATCAACAGGGCCCTGGTACCTGCTAAAGAACTGACAGTCTAAAGACAACAAACCTCAAGACAGCAAACCTCACCACTTGACCATTGGAGTTGAGTATGTATAGAAATCACATGCTAGATTTTTTGAGTGAAATCAGCTGCTGACTGATTTCTGTCTCTTTCAAGCTGTTGTTGAACCGTCCCAGACTAGTTAGTTTACATTACTCATTGATTTGATTTAGTAGCCTCTGCTTCTAACCAAGTCGATGCTACTCTAGTGACTTCAGGTCACTAACCTAAAGCAATACCCTTCTCATTTCCTGTATGTGACCTAGTCTTTGATTTAAAAAAAAATATATATATATATATCATCTGGAGATCAAGTAATAGGTGAGTAAATGTTTACACTCACATATTGTCTAAAACATGCAGCATATTGCTATCCCATCCATCTTTCCAGCCCATTATTGGGCAATTGACCAGAAGTGTGTTCGAAAATTACCACTAGATGGAGGCATTGCCTCAAATTAGGACATTCCAATCCCTATTTCTAAGGAGTTTGTCAGCTGTTTGTCTGTCAGGAAGACCATTAACTAATTACATGATGTTTGTGTATAGCTACCTGTACCTGCCCTATTAAACATGGAATGGCTACACCACAATATTATCTGATCAAATAACATATTTGAATTACAAACATTCCATTTAAACCCTAAATGTATCGAGGAGCCATCTTAAAGAGATTCTCAGGTACTTTTGTATACTTTTTAGCCAGTAGTTCTGAAAGTAGCACTCAGGATACAAAAGTAGTCCCGAAAATTGCATACTATGTCATATGTGCACCAGGTCATTGCTCTCACTCTCTTTCTCTCTCTGCTGTGTCCACTGAGCGTTGGGCCCACACTGCAACCTTATTGGATAACGCTGGACAGGCCTCTCGCTAGCTTTCACTCAAATGTGAGGGGCTGTAGCTCATTGGCTCGAACTGGAATTGCTAGGGGCTGGCCCAGGTGGTGGGAAATGTAGGGAAAACAGCTTCAAGATAACAGTTGCTTTCAAACTAGCGATTTTGTGGCTAATTGAGGTAAGACAGTAAGTCTGCTCATAGATGATGCATTTATGAACTACACATCCTGCCCAAAGCGGGAGGTTTCAAAAATACTTTTTTAGTCGCCAAAGTACAGCAGCATGTCTTTAACATAAAACGTTTAAGAGATATGGCTACATCAATTTCATCCCATTGCCATTTTAGTGTTTAAGGAATTTAGAGGGGAAATTATACAAAACCTTGGAGCCATTGACATGTCAAATCATTGCATTCCAATGTTAAAAGCTGCACCTGGGTGCTGCCATAAGTGGACACAGCAAACTATTTGTTTCACCTTGGTGTGGTCAGGTGGATATCATGGGGGAGGCTACTTGCATGAACTACATCTCTTCTCCATAATGGATATGGGAGGCCACTTCTACTTCTCCTTAGCATTCTATAAATAAAGGATCACCAGTACACTCCAATCTAGAACTGGCAAGCCCAGCGACAGAACACTTCATGTGCTTCAAGAGGCATCGTGCTCTGTGAATAACTAATTCCAACTTTTTTGCAGCCTCTGAAATGTATTTTTACGCAGATCCTTTTTAAACGTCTAGAGCACTTGCAATGGATTTTAAAGAGCTGGGAGGTGAGGATAACCCCGACGGAGATACTGAGGGAGAAGCTGAGGATTTGAACAATGTGAAAGCACTTACCGAAAAACTAAAGTTACAAACCCGCAGACCATCATACTTTGAATGGCAGGAGCGCTTGCAGAGCCAACCATGGAAGGAGAACCCAAATGGTTCAAAAAATATCCAAGCGACTGCAGAGAAATATGTGCTCTTGCCTGAAATTATGCGGGATGAGAACTCAGATCTAACCATCCGCAACATCTGTGGCTTCGATACCATTAATGACGCGTTGGAATTTCTTAGGAAAGAGTTGGTGAGCACACATTTTTTGAATGCCGAAATTCAACATAATTACCCTTTTTTCTCCAACTCTGACACGGTTATTTGTACATGGACATGTTAGAAAATAATTAGGCTACACTTTCTCTGCATTTCCTAGATATGTAGAATACAATGAAAATATTATTGTACATATGAATAAGCAGTGGTGTGAAGTACTTAAGTAAAAATACTTTAAAGTACTACTTAAGTCGTTTTTTGGGGTATCTGTACTATTTTTACTATTTATATTTTTGACTACTTTTACTTTTACTCCCCTACATGCCTAAAGAAAATAATGTACTTTTTACTCCATACATTTTCCTTGACACCTAAAAGTACTTATTACATTTAGAATGCTCAACCAGACCAGAATTAGGGCACTCTTATCAATATAACACTTTGTCATCCCTACTGCCTCTGATCAGGTCGGACTCACGAAACACAAATACTGTGGTTGTAAATGATGTCTGAGTGTTGGAGTGTGCTCCTGTCTGTCCGTAATTAAAAATTATAAGAAAATCGTGCCGCCTGGTTTGCTTAAAATAAGGAATTGGGTGTATAGCAATTACTTTTACTTTGTACTTTTACTTAAGTATTACTTGAATACTTTTTCTACCACTGTACTTAAGTACATTTAAAACCAGATACTTTTAGACTTTTACTCAAGTATGACATTTTAGTACTTTTTCCACCACTGTGAATAAGAGGCAGTGCAACTATTTGGCAAACGTAATTACCAGGTAGTTACACTGGTTTGGTTTGGCATCCTCATGATGCACACGTGCCAGAGCATAGAGTCTCTGTGTCAGATGCCACTGTTGTGTGACGGAGAGATTTATGGGAAATAATCGTGCTTTCACTGTTTAATTTTGCTTGAATGCTTGTCTGACTAGAGCATGACTTTGTGCTATCTTTGCATCCAAAATAATGCAAACATGCTAAAACAATAGGGACCTTGTGTTAATTTCAGAGTTAAAAAATCCCCAAATAGAAAGGCAAAGTATTTTTTCACATAGATCATGTGATTACACATCAATAGCACCCACTAAATGCAAAAACCTAATCCTGGGGTCCGATTGCTAGAATTTTATATTTGATGACTGATTTCTACCCATTCTCTCTCATCTCTCTCCTTTCCGCCTGCCATCCTCAGAGGGAGATGCGGTTCCAGGACAACCGTCTAGCTCGGCAACTGATCCGCCTGCGTGTGGAGATCCACCGGCTGAAGGTGGAGCAGGTGTGTCACCACCACAAGGAGATGCTGGACGACGCCACCTACGAGCTGAAGGAGTGTGGTGAGGAGTCTGACCTGCTCTGTGACATCCCCATGAAGGCTGCCTTCGCCCTCTCCACCCCCCTCAAACACCTTGGCCTCACCAAGATGAACATAAACTTCCGACGCTTCTCCCTCTGTTAAAACATATTCCACCCTGTGAGGATGGATTTGCTGTATTAACACCTCTGTCTAATCTACGCAGGGTAATTTGAGGTGTTTCACTGCAAAGGTTTCTGTTATGACACGAGAGGGAAGACGAATGGCTGGAAGAGTGTGCAGACAGTAATTAGCCAAGTGGGAGGAAATGGAAATGACTCCTTTGATTCGTGCCCTAGCCCTGACTTGAGAGAGATAGTTACAGGCTTCCATAGTAAAGCCCTGTAAGGGCAAAACATAAACCCATCGCATAGCAGCACCTTTCTACTGTACCTCAAGGAAGGTGCTGACTGATAGGTCAGAGTAGACAGGGAAGATAGTGATGAGGTGTGGATCTGGGATAGAGTTGGTGCGAGTCTGGATCACCATGGTGTCAGATCAATTGCACTGTACAAAAGCAATAGTTAAGATGACCCTCTGATAGAATGAATAAGACTGCCATGATGGTGAACACAACTGTAACTAGAGATGTCTCTTGAGAGTTGCAAAGGGGAATTCTCTTTCTTCAGATGCAGAAAAATCTATCACAGCGCTAACACTCACTAACTTGAGTTCCATACTGTAACCCCAGCCCAGGAGGAAGTATATATAAGACACTCGTCACATCACTAGGGACATGTTCCCAAACTCTGTTGAAGGCCAGGCCCCCCACCTCTGTGTTGGCAGAGTCCCAGACAGCAGTCCACAGGAAGCTGGAGGTCACATTCCAGCATTCTTTCACCTCTTTAGAGACCAAAAATAACAAGGACCTCCATGGGGTCATGGCTTCAATGATATGACATAATTGGAGGCTATGTCCTATGTACTCCATGCATTTTATTTTCCATTAGATGAAGATAGATCACAGTCCAATGTGACAATGTTGTGTCAGATTATCAGGGTTGAGTTTAGATGTGTTTAAAGATATTGTTCTCAGGAAGAGAGATAGGAGGAGAAACTGAAAGTATCTTTGGGGAAATTAAGAGGGAGTTAATTTTGAACAGGATTTTGTGGGTTTTTATCGATGTTTGCTGAATATTACCCAACAAAGTTTAAAACTTAAAAAGTTTAAAACTTTGTTACAAAGTTGTAATACATCAAAATGTAGATTTGTAAGTGTCTTAAGTACAGAGTTTTCACCTATATAATGCAGGAATATGTTATGGTTATCATTTAATCTATGAGGGAAATATAAATGATTGGAGACAGAGCTGTTCTTTCGAGATGCTTGTTGTTAAAAGTTTTTTTGTTTGCTATTAACTCACATGTAAAAAGGCAACAAACTTGAAATTGAAAATAATGTTTTTTTTAGTTGTCTGTCAGTCTGTCTATCCATTAGAGAACTGGGTAAATGACCTATGTCATTACCTGTGACCTCACTGAGTGCTCATTTAGCTGTATGATCCTAAAATTTCATTAATGCACAGTTTCATGTTTCAACTGCATCAGGCATTAATCTTTTTTAAATGATGTGGTATAGGCTTAACTTATCAGAAAACCCCTTAAAGGTCCAATGCAGCCATTTCTTTTCTCAATATCAAATCATTTTTGGGTAACAATTAAGTGACAATTGGTTGAGCCCCACCAGCCTAACCCGGACGACGCTGGGCCAATTGTGCGCCGTCCTATGAGGCCACTCAGGAGGTCATTTCAAACAGTTCTTACACCATGAGGGCAGTTGTCATAATTGTCACAATTTCACAGTATTATTCCAACCTCATAGTGTGAAAACATAACTAAAACACAAAAAAATCACATTTTTGACTGCACTGGGCCTTTAAGGGGTACAAGCATAAATTGATAAGTTCATAACCATGTCAAGTTGTTATCAATTATTGTACAAAATGGGTACATATACAAGATGTGTGAAGTAGACGTGATATACTAGTTTATGAGATGACCTCATGTATGACGTGAGAGAGAAAGAGAGAGAACCAGGCCAATTGGAACCATTGCAATGAATGGCAGGATAAATACAGGGTACACAGGGTCTCAGGTAGTACCTTAAGGCCTGGTCCTTCATTGGATATCCTCATGTCATTTCCTGTGTAATGTGGCTTCTATTTCTAGTGTCTCTCACCTATGCTGTTTCCATTTGTCATAAAGTTCATCTGCCCTGCAGTTAAGATGGTTTTCTCTGTCCTCACTCCCCTCATATGCACTGTTAATCAACTAATAAACTGATAGCCCTAAGTACGTTATATCTTGACTGTTTCAGCATTTTTTTTTATCCTCCAGGCTAGGGTAGGCCCACTCAAGTTCATTTCCTTTGTCTGCAATCAAATACATGCAGTTGTAACTCCCTCAAGTAACTATAGTGACACTGCATTGTGTGTCTGTAGGGAAGACAAATGTAATTTCTGTCTATGTTTGTAGATTAGTTACGATACATAGAATATTCTCACAGTGCAGCTTGTGAAATATTGTAGTGTTTACTGACTTTATTGTCCCCTTAGGGAAATTATGTTGGTGGCATTATCTACACGTGATGGTTGTGTGCAATAAAATGCAAACACCACACAACTCAATGTAAAGTTTAATATTGCAAACTGCAGGCCAGCCCACTGGTCTTATTGACAAATAATACATAAGACTATGTAATATAACTATTTTAACCAGACATTCAAAAATTATACATACCGTACATTTTCAGTAAAACAAAGATAGGGTGACAGTAGCTTACCACCCCTATGATTTAATGGAGCAGATCAGGAAGCTTACGGGAAACAAGAAGCATAGCACAAAGCATTGTTTAGTTTTGAGAATAGCGGTAAGCTCATCCACTCATCAGCAGCCAGATAACACATGTATCATAAAGAAAAGCACTAAAGTGACAGGGTTTGAAAATGGGTTTTACTGCACCTAGATAGTTATCTCAATGAGCCTGCGTAAGAGATGTGATTTCAAACCCAAGTTACGAATAAGTGACAATAATCTGTAGTAGAAAAGAGAAGAGGAATCCCCCTGATTTAGACAGATGCTAATTGCTTGAATAGTTTTTTCATTTTCTGTCAATAGTTTTCACTCATTGTAGCTGCAGTCACTGTGAATGTCATGAGATTTGAGTCACAGAATCACTTCACCAAGGTGAGGGCCTTACAATAGATTCTGTTCTGTGCCTGCAGAATTTTATTTATATGGGGATAGTTGAGACATAAAGCCAGAAATGTGTGGCATGTGCTTCTCCTAAAGAGGTTCCCTCAGAGTTCTGAGGAAGGGTTAATCAGTTCACTTAAAATGCACTTCAAAAGAAATTCCTTAAAACCTTAGACTACCTGCAGGTATTGGATTATGTTTGTGACACCAACATTACTTATCTGAATAGACGTTTACACTGAATTAGCCTTGTTGCAGACCAGGCTTCCTGAAAACGGGAAGCCTGGTGAAGATCATTTTGCTTCTTTTTCTTCTTTGGAGTTTAACGGAGGTCGTCATCCAATATGTTGCATTACCTCCCCCAACTGGACTATAATATAAATCCATTATACTTTGTGATACAAAATGGGGGGGAAAGAAAACACCCTTCCAACTAACCCTACACTCATTAAAAACCCACTAGCCCATTCCACTACTTTGATCCTATCTACTCCTGCACCATGCCAACGGCCTGGGAGGACGGGACACCACCACTCAACACACCCTGTAGCTTCTCTGAAGTCAAATCTTGTATACCCAAATACTTCTCTGCAGATGCCACCACATCTATTTTCTGTGATTTACATTCCATTTATGTGGTATAGTGGATAACCATTGCTATGACCGCTAAGAAGCCAAACTTACTGAAGCATATATCACTCGTTGGCCTCTCCCTCTGTGCTGGCACAGATCTACTACTCACAGGGATCCTCTCAGGATCCCTCACCCTTGACCCATCTTCCTCTACTTTCTTCACTGCCACAGCATACGGCACTTTCTTCACAACTCTGACTCTAGCCACCTCAACCTGCCTCTTTCGCACCGGACACTTCTGATCCCCAGCAACATGGGCACCCCTACAGATGACACACACAACTTTATCCACCGAAATTACACAATCCTCTATCCCATGCCCTGCTGCACCCTTCCCACATCTTGGAATCTCCCTCCTACACACTGCTGCGACATGACCATAAACGTTGCACCTGAAACAGCGCAGTGGATTCTGCACAAAAGCTCAAACAGGATAACTGATATATCCTAACATGACTTTGTCGGGTAAGACTGATTCAAAACTCAAAAAGGGCTGACAGTGACTCCTCTGTTTCACCACACTCACCACTGGGTCTGCGTCACACCAAACAGCGGGCATCACAAACTCCAGGAATCTTCAACTTCAATTACTCCATCTCCACACTTAACTATACCCCAGAAATCACTCCTTTCAATGGTGGCCTGTTCCTAAGAGCAAAGCAGATAACAGATCTTGACCCAAGTTCTGTGACACAGAGCGCCTGCTTCCTCTGGTCAGAGGAAACACAAACAAATATCACAAGTCCACTACAGGTTACCTTCACTGATTCAACTGCACACAACTCCTTTCCCACCCACCATGAAACCACAAATGGATCCACCAAAAGGCAAGGATCCACTTTCTCCAAAAATGTCACTACTACTGGACCAGATTCTTCTTTATCATGTCCATTACTGCCAGGCTCAGGTTCCGAACTCTTCACCACACCTTCCACCTCACTTAACTCGCCCTCATTCACTTCCATTTCCCCTACAAAACTAGGTCGGGTGCTGGGTTTACTCTGTTTTGCACTTGACACCAATCTTCTTCGATACCACATCTCCATTTTTATTGCCCTCTTCCTGATATTCAAATCCTCATTCTGTTAGACCTCTTCTTCCTCTTTTTTACCCTCCATTCCTTCTCAGAAATCGACCTTTCTGTGTCCTTGTCCCAATATTCCTATTCCGAGAAAGCTCCATAACACCATGGCTGTACTAAATTCTACAGGGACTTCAGGTTACAAAAAAAAAGAAGGTATGGGAACTGTAAAAATATCTGAACATTATGAAATGGATATGAACACACACGTACTCAATTACATGCTTGCTTACACATACTGTATGGACTTATACATACACACACACACCTGATCTCGCTCTCTTCTCTCACTCCCTCTTTCTCTCTTTTCTCTTCTCTTCTCTCCCTCTCTCTCTATTGTCAAGAACTGTTTTATAATTTAATGTGTTTATTGTTTGTCTGTCTTTTTTATGTATTTGTCTACAAGTTTATATACGTTTACAACAAGCAAGGGGAAGATATCAGAATAGGGGCATTGGGAATAATAACATATTGTATGGAATACATTTGTACTGTAGTGAAGCCATCTCTAGAGTAATGCAATGTCTCTTTCATGATCATGTGAAACGTCAATTGCTATGGAAATGCTGGGATGTGTTTTTCAATTATGTTAAAGGTAATTATGATGCAACTATGATGGTGATACGATATGGATTACAATTATCATTATGAATATTAAGGCTATACGCACTACATGTTACACACACAGAAACTCAACTATGCAAATTGGAAGAGTTATTATTTATTTGGACATCACACATTATAGTCTTACTCTTATACAGACATCGTACACACTCTCACTAAATCACATCCAATATCATACACATCAACCTACTCAGATTTGCTACACACATAATATCTTGTCTCAATTTTCTAACATCTGTGGCATTGACTCACAGGCAAACAGTCAAGGGAATAAAACAAATATTGCTAGAACCTATTTCTTGAATTCTAAATATCAGACATTTGAAAGCTCTAGTTTTGACCTTCATAATATCTCTGATGGCAGTAACTTTACAAACACTAATTATGGTCAATTTAGACTGAGAATAGTATCTAGTTATGGTAAGGGGTGAAATAAGTATAGCCAGTTATAATTGTAACGGTTTAGCAGATTATAAAAAAAGAAGATCAGTCTTTACATGGCTTACTAGAAAAGGAATATAACATTTACTGTTTACAGGAAACTCACTCTACATCCTTAGATGAAGTTGTGTGGAAAAAGGAATGGGGTGGTGAAATAATTTTCTGTCAAGAACAAAGAAACTCAAATGGTGTGATGATATTAATTAACAAATATTTCGATCTGAATGTGCAAATAGTCAGGAATGATTCGCAAGGAAGGTGGATCCTTTTAAATATGAAAGTGGACGAAAAAGAGATTTGGCTCATTAATCTATATGGTCCAAATCAGGATGATCCACACTTCTTCGAAAACATTTACACCAATTTGTTGAACTTACAGACAACAAATTATCTAATCATTATGGTAGGAGACTATAACACAGTGTTAAGGACCTCAATGGACCGTAAAGGTAATCACTCTACAAACTATCATTACCGTGCCCTTAAGGAAATAACAGATATTATGGACACATTAGAAATAGTGGATATTTGGAGACTAAAAAACCCTGACCTAGTGAGATATACATGGAGGAGACTTAATCAAGCTAGTCGTCTTGACTACTTTCTTGTCTATTTCTCTCTTGCATCAAAGGTTTAAAAAGTTTTAATAGGAGACAGAATGCGATCAGATCATCATCTAATTGGCTTCACATAACTCTTATTGATTTTCCACATGGACAGGACATTGGAAAGGTAATCAAAGTTTACTGGAGGACAACTTATTTTTAACTAAGACAAAATAATTCATAACTGAATTTTTCCAGTATAATAAAGGTTCAGCAAATCCCCTTATTGTTTGGGATAAATGTACCTTCAGGGGTCATTCAATTCAATATTCATCAATAATAAAAAAGCAGTTTATGGCTAAAGAGACAAGACTAACAAGGGAAATCAATGAACTAATAGTACAGGTAGATAGCAATAAAAACGATACTACAGAGATACAAAATAAGTTAGAGGAAAAACAAAAAGAACTTGAGGAACTTGTAATGTAATCTATTACAAAAATAAAGCAAACTGGATGGAATATGGAGAAAAATGCACAACATTCTTCCTGAATCTCCAATACAGGAACGCTAACAAAAAGAATTTGCAGAAACTCGTTACTGAAGACGGAGTCATCTATGATTCTCTGAATAATATTTTAAAAGAGGAAGCTAATTATTTTAGGCAGATGTTCTCTTTTCCGTCTCATCCTTTCCCACTGAATGAAGATGATGGTAAGGAATTATTTTCAAATAATGTCAAAAATTGAAAATTAACAAATGTACAGAAAGATCAGTGCAAAGGCCAAATTACAGAGGAAGAACATTTTGAGGCTATTGAGGCTCCTTTCAGTCTGGAAAACTCTAGGGCTTGATAGCATACCGGTAGAGGTATATCAAGTATTTTTTGATATACTAAAAGCTTGTTAGATTGTTTTAATTTCGCCAGATGGCAAATTTAAACACCCAGTCTATCTAAAAAACTGGAGGCCCCTTACACTTCAATGTTGTGATGCAAAAATACGAGCAAAATGCATAGCACTCAGAATTAAAAGGGTTTTACCAGGTATTGTTCATACTGACCAGACAGGTTTTTTACATGGACGATACATTGGAGATAATATATGACAACTACTAGAAATAATAGAACATCATGAAACATATAAGAAGCCAGGAATATTTATAGCCGATTTTGAAAAGGCATTTGATAAAGTAAGACTGGATTTTATTTATAAATGCCTGGATTTTTTCAATTTCGGTAATTCTCTTATAAAATTGGTAAAAATAATGTTTAGCAACCCCAGGTGTAAAATAGTAAATAACGGCTACTTCTCAGAGAATTTTGAATTGTCAAGAGGAGGTAAACAAGGGTGTCCGCTGTCACCATATCTATTCGTTATGGCCATCGAAATGCTAGCTATTAAAATCAGATCCAATAACAACATTAGAGGATTAGAAATCCAAGGCTTAAAAACAAAGGTGTCCATGTATGCCGATGAATCAAGTTTTATATTAAGTCCGTAAACTAGATCCCTGCAATGTCTCATTGAAGATCTAGATAACTTTTCTGTACTCTTTGGACTAAAACATAATTATGATAAGTGTACAATATTACCTATTGGATCCTTAAAAAATACAACTTTTACATTACACTGCAGTTTACCTATAAAATGGGCTGACGGTGAAGTAGACATACTTGGTATTCATATCACAAAAGATATAAGCTCTCCACAATGAATTTCAATAGAAAACTGCAAGATCCTGCAACCATGGAGAGGTAAATACCTGTCTATTTATGGAAAAATTGCCCTAATTAACTCCTTAGTCATATCTCAGTTTACTCACTTATGGGGCTGCCTACTCCTGATGATTCGTTTTTTCAAATCATATAAGCAAAAAATATTTAGCTTTATCTGGGTTGCTAAACCAGGCAAAATAAAACGTGCCTATCTATATAATGAATATGAATTGGGTGGGTTGACATGATTAAATATGAAAGCACTAAACCTCTCTGTAAAAGCTTCACTCATTCAAAAGTTTTATTTGAACCCTAAATTGTTCTCAAGTAGATTACTAAGAAAAGCTTAAGTTTTAAAATGGCCTTTTTGCCATTCACGGAGTTATCAGAATTGTACGGGAAGGTCTGCTCACTCCAAGAGTACAACCAATTGATTACAGCCTTACCCCAAAAATGGAGGAGGTAGGTGGCAGCGGGAGGAGGTAGGGAACTGGTCTGTCTGCCCAATATAAAAGATCAAAACTGGCGGAGGAATAAAATAGCATAAATAGGAAAGTATACCAGTTTCATTTCAGGACCATTATGTTGACAACTGTGCCATACAGATTGCAAAAATAGTTGGGAAGAGATTTTTGATGTACCTATTCCATGGTACGAGTAGGAGTTGATATATAAAACAACGCAAGATTCAAGACTTCATGCTTATCAGCTAAAATTATTATATAGAATTCTTGCCACCAACAAAATTTTGAATATTTGGAGCATAAAATCATCGAAGATCTGCAGATTTTGTTGTGAGGATACAGAATCAATAGACTATTTATTTTGGTATTGCCCTCAGGTAGCCTGTTTCTGGTCTCAGGTTCAGGGATGGCTGACAATGCATAGCATTGAACTAAAATTGACCCTAGAAATAGTACTGTTAGGAGATCTGGAGAGACTGGTTCAGTCAATTACTAATATACTAATACTCTTAGTAAAAGTATTTATCTTCAACTCGCAATCTGTGGGTTCTATTCGATTAGATAGATTGAAATTGTACGTTAAACATCACAGCATAGTTGAAAGATATGTGTTGCGTAGAAACCCGAAGTGGGTGTCCAGCAGATAGATGGGATGGGCTGAGGGAAGCTGAGGGTTGGGATGTGGAATTGGAGACAAGTGGGAGTTGAGTTGCTGTGTGAGAGATAGAATGACAGTCAAAGGTAAAAGTTACAACAAAAAAAATACAAAAAAAACATAATAAAAAGTACATTTGAATGACACTAAGTGGCAGTGTTTTTACAACTATTGCCGATTTGCCTGGGGCTGATGCCGTGCAGGTGTTTGTACACATGTATATACGCACACTCTCATTCAAATAAACACATACAAAAACACACACACATACATGTAATAGTGCCAGACATGCACACAAACATATACAGTTGGCATTGCTGTTATGATTTTAGTTGTCCTTGATGTCCTTTGTTCTAAACCTATTATTTATTTTTATTATTTTTGCATTGTTGTTTGCTGTTTTCTTGTCTTTTCCTTTTTTCTCTTTAGTTCATTCTCTTGGTTGTTGGTGCATTGGGGGGTTCTTGGGGGTGGGGAATGGAATTAATTGCATTTTTTATTTTTCTACCTGGGGGGACTGTGGGAGGGGTTTCGAATGGTTGAGGGACAGCTATTGGGGAACTGTGGGGGGATCTTGGAGGGTTCGGGTTCACGTTTTTTGGCCTCGGGGTAGATCGGTCAACATGCCCTTGAGCAAGGCATTGACCCTGGATGCTTCTGTGTGTCGCTCTGAATGGGAATCTGTTGGATGACTGATGTGATGTGGTTGTTGAGCGGCTTCACTGCAAGTATATTGTATGTTTCGAATATTCAATAAATATATTTTTTTATTTAAAAATAAATAAAAATATTGCTCTTCTCCCGACTTTGCTTGCAGCCCGGAAGCATCCCGACGTAACGCCATTTCCTAATCGTCCTGCTCACCTCGGAAACGTGTCTTCTCTGGCCGCCAACATTTTAAGAGCATGAGAAGTGGCCTGTCACGAGAATTTTTATCCCAATGGTTGAACTCAACTATCAGTATAGCTTTGACCAATTCCCAAAAGTTTGTAAGACCCTGGTTAATGAAGAATTAGATAAAGCCCCCAGTCTGCAAAAGGTTAGTTCTTAATTCAGAGAATGTTCTGAAGTCAAAAATGCAAACACACACACACACACACACACACACACACACACACACACACACACACACACACATCACTTTTCTACCAGCCTTGGGGGCCCTCTTTCCTGTTGTCAGCTTTTTCAGAGCCATAACCAGGTTATGTGTAGTCTACCAGCCTCTGTTTTCTCAACTATACATTTCTCCCTCTTAACTTGTCCCACACATACATTATTGGATTATAGTCTTATAATTCTAATACATTTCACATAGTCTTATAATTCTAATACATTTCACATCGTTAAATACCGTTAAATACGTGAATAAAGATTCTCTGGTCTGATGAAACCAAGATTGAACTCTTTGGACTGAATCCCAAGTGTCACGTCTGGTGGAAATGTGACCCCATCCCTACAGTGAAGCATGGTGGTGGCAGCATCATGCTGTGGGGAAGTTTTTCAGCGGCAGGGACTGGGAGAGTAGTCAGGATCGAGAGAAAGATGAACGGAGCAAAGTACAGAGAGATCCTTGATGAAAACCTGCTCCAGAGCGCTCAGGACCTCCGACTGGGGCGAAGGTTTACCTTCCAATAGCTGTGCAGCAAAGCTTCCCATCCAACCTGACAGAGCTTGAGAGGATCTGGAGAGAAGAATAGGAGAAACTCCCCAAATACAGGTGTGTCAAGCTTGTAGCATCATACCCAAGAAGACTTGAGGCTGAAATCGCTGACAAAGGTGCTTCAACAAAGTACTGAGCAAAGGGTATGAATACTTATGTAAATATGATATTTCATTATAATTTTTTTATATATATTTTCAAAAATGTCTAAAAAACAGTTTTTGCTTTGTCATTTTGGGGTATTGCGTGTAGTTTGATGAGGGATTTTTTTTTTAAATCAATTTTAGGATAAGGCTGTAACGTAATAACATTTTGAAAAAGTCAAGGGGTCTGAATACTTTCCGAATGCACTGTATATAAACTCCCAGTAATGTATTGGGTAAAACACCAATGTTTCGGCATCACTGTGCCTTCTACAAAGTAAAACTATAAAACATTGTTTTCTGGATACATAATACAATTTCTGAGACACACTCATGCTTCTTATTAATGGAAAAAGTCTTCAATCGAGTGGTTTAATATGTGAGAATCACCTGTGGCAGTCACAGTTGCACATATTTCAGTGCACTTCCTGTACATGTTTGGGCTGACTTCTGTACATGCTCTAGAGTCTAAAGCTGCAGCCTGCCACTGCCACAAAGAGCGATGTGGTCCACAGCTTTGACAACGTTCCCTCACAGAGGCACAGAAGTGAGACCAGAGAGAGGAACTGGGGACCAATGACTCATTTGGCAATTACAACTAAATGGTGATGACACAAATTTCCCATAATAACGGTCTCATTGCAATATACAGAAGATCTGAATCAAAATGTCTATCGACTGCCTGAGACTCTCCTTTACCAAGATCTTACCCAATTCCCGAATGGCGCCGCGGTCTAAGGCAATGCATCTCAGTGCTAGCGGAGTCACTACAGACCCTGGTTTGATTCCAGGCTGTATCACAACAAGCCGTAATTGGGAGTCCCATAGGGCGGCACACAATTGGCCCAGCATCATCCGGGTTAGGGGTTGGCCGGGGTAGGCCATCATTGTAAATAAGAATTTGTTCTTAACTGACTTGCCGCCCTGACTTGCCGCCCTATGTAACAGTAGTTACATAGCAAGAATAAAGTAATTTGATATTTTGATATACACTACATCTAGATAGATATTACTTATATATTATACATCATATTTTCAGTCATAAATATTATAGAGCATTCACAAGTATTCACACACTAGGAGAGAGGTACTGTCTTGACCCATTTGCAGAGGAGCCCAATGTTCCCTGTGTAACACACAGCTGCATGGGTAGCACCTGTCAGAGCCACTGCCGAACAACCCTCAACCTTTCAACGACAGGAAGCCCTTTGGGCTGCTATATCTCCACTGAGGTGTGTGTATGTGTGTGTGTGTGTGTCTGTGTCTGTGTGTGTGGGTGTGCGAGTGTACGCTTGGATGGCAATGCATGAGGGAGTGATGAGATCTTCACATATAAGACTCCCTGCCTGAAAAATTCACTCAACATCCAATTGTTTCTTATGTTCTCTCCAAAAATAGTGTTATATTCTTAGTTGCTATCTTTGATAGGATTACTAGATATCTAAATCATGGATAAAGCTGCTCTGGCTGTAGACCAGTGAAATCGCTGACACCCTGTTGAAGAGCACATTGGGGAGGTTTCATGAGGTACGTCTTCAACATGATGTGCTATATAATGCACTCATCTATATTGGTGTGTTCTCCCATTGAAAGCGTCATTTATCAGGATGATTGTACAACAATGTATACACTTGTCTTCTACAGTAAATGAGCAGAATCAGAAATGTTTAGGCTATATTCAATATTGAGAAGATGTTAACTGTACTGAAAAAACAACATTTGGCTTGGCTTAAAAGGTCATACAAAACAACAGGGCAAAACTGGTCATTTAAGTTAAAACATCTGGTTTGGTGAATGCAATTCTTGTGGTTATTATGCTTTTATTACAAGTTGACACACAATTGTTTAGGGTTTTTGTTTGTCAGGGAGGGATCTGTTGACCAAGAAGGACTTTGTGATTTAGTATCCATCTTTATAGCAAATCATTACAGCTATAGAGTATCTAATATGCATATGTAAAACTTGATAATTTCATGAAAGCAACAACATATTTTCAGAGCAGTCTGACAGATCAGTTGATGTACTTATGGAAGGCCATCTTGTCGATGTAATTCATGAATACAGCTCTGTGAAGAGCAATGCAGGTTAGTCATACCACTAGGTAGCCTAAGGAGCAACGTGTCCAGTCTCCACCTCTGTGTGACCATTGTCCAACCTCCAGTATGACCATTATCACACCACACAGCATCGCAGAGAGTGGAGGTGAAACAGACAGAATCAAAAACAATGTCTCGACAAATGCAGCACAACATAATGATAATAAAGCCAACAAACCAAAGGCAGAGCACTGTGAGTCACACAAACCAATCTGGCCTTTGGCCTTGAGAGGAGGGCAGCCCATCAGCAGCTAAATATGATTCAAATACGATACCAAAAGGGGAATCCTTTCAAATGGAACATTTTGACTTTGTTTCAATTTATTTCTGTAAGAGGCTGCCAGACAGAAGCAGAAGAGATGTTACCCAAAAAACCATCCCTCTCGTCCTCCACCATTCTGTCCCTGAGCATCCCAGTGTAGGGTTAGACTATCGCTACCGGGGTCAGGCATTTCCTGACCCATCAGATTTTCTCACGGATTTGTGCCCTTGGGACAGGCAGTGACTCCAACTAGCCCACTGACCCCGTTACATGAGCCGACCAATGGGATAGGAGTGTAGAACGGGCCTGAGAGCACATTGTCATACTGTACTGCTGAGGGGTAGAGCACTCCATCCGCACCGAGAGCGTGCCACACATGGTTTAACACCGGATTAGTACGATTTTTACAGATAATCACATATTCTATCAAAGAATCCAAACTATGATTCATTCCGAAATTAAGTCAAATAATTATAACACGAAATGTACCTTGTGAAACATTTAGTAATTTGGCGTCTCAACAAAAAAGGTCTCATTAAATTACACTAAAAAAGTATGTGGACATTTGCTCGTCAAACATCTCATTCCAAATTCATGAGCATTAATATGGAGATGGTCCCCCCATTGCTGCTATAACAGCCTCCACTCTTCTGGAAGGCTTTCCACTAGATGTTGGAACATTGCTGCAGGGACTTGCTTCCATTCAACCACAAGAGAATTAGTAAGGTCGGGCACTGATGTTGGGCGATTAGGTCTGGCTCGCAGTTGGCGTTCCAATTCACCCCAAAGGTGTTCGATGGGGTTAAGGTCAGAGTTCTGAGCAGGCCATGGAAAGCCTTTTCATGAAGCTCCCGACGAACAGTTATTGTGCTGACATTGCTTCCAGAGGCAGTTTGCAACTCGGTAGTGAGTGTTCCACTGAGGACAGACAATTTTTACGCGCTGTGCGCTTCAGCGATCCTGTTCTGTCAGCTTGTTTGGCCTACCACTTCGCGGCTCAGTCGTTGTTGCTCCTAGATGTTTTCACTTCACAAAAACAGCACTTACAGTTGATTGGGGCAGCTCTAGCTGGGCAGAAATTTGACAAACTGACTTGTTGGAAAGGTGGCATCCTATGACGGTGCCACGTTGAAAGACACTGAACTCTTCAGTAAGGCCATTCTACTATGTTTCTCTATGGAGATTGCATGGGTGTGTGCTCGATTTTATAAACTGTCAGCAACAGGTGTGGCTGAAATAGCCGAATCCACTAATTTGAAGGGGTGTCGACATACTTTTGTATATAGAGTACTATTGGCAAATCTATTTAATCTATTAACCTATTATTGGCAAATCTCTTCATTGCATCTGTCACCATCTTAAGTCTGTCATATCCCAGCAAACGACACAGTATATGGATCAGTTCTCAGTCCCATGCAGTTCCTCATCACATTACTATTGGACAAGGCCTATATACAGTTTACTGAAGGCGTACATGCCAATGTGTTGTAGTATTTGAAATTGCGATGGGGGATATTTTTAAATCCTGCTACACTCTGGTTGTTGTGTATTGATGTGAAGCTACACAGAAACAAGAATGTATGTTTAATACCTCCTGATCTATTTCACCTTTTAGTCTGGCCAAGATTATTACTTAATTGTTTCACTCGGGTGATTTAGTCATATCAGGACATCCTGAGTTGTTTGTGCAGGGCTGGTGACTTAAGGGATATTTGATGTTTAAATGAATGTTAACATAAAATACATTCTGGGCAAAAAGTTTGTTTATTTGAAATTTTAAGGGATCTGAAATTGAACAGCTCTTTACTTTTAAGAGGGTAATATAATAAACTACAGCTATCTAGTTCACTAAGTCTCTTGGGAACCAAGTCTAAGTATGAGGCACTAAGCAACTATATTGTTTTACTCAAGTACTCAAAAATTGTTATTATACTTTGTCAATCAATCTCTTCTATTATGTGGTGATGTAAACTGACAGAAACTCTTGACTATGTTCCAGGTAAAATGGGATGCAACTATAGTTCAGATTATGATGATGACTGGATAGAGAACCTAGACGAAGTGTGTGACCACTGCAACTGCCCGATTCCCCCCAAGTCAGCTAAACTGGTGAGTGTGTTTCGACGGCGGCATAGCGTCTGGACGTGGCTGGGTAACTGGAGTGGAATGCGAGGAAGAGGGTGTGACATTTTTACATGGTCTCACACAAAAACACACAAACATCTCCAATATGCATTTAATTGAGGTATCAATGAATATTACCTATGCAACCATGGTCTACCTGAAAGGGTGTTGTGCATGTCAGTGCTTGGGAATTGACAATTTACATAATTTGGGAGGAAGTTGGCTTTTGTGTGGGCTTTTGTGTGGGCTTTTGTGTGGGCAATTAACATTCACTAAATGAGATCTTTTTTGGTAACTGAAAAAAATGTGCCAAAACAATTAACTTTTTGTCCCGAATACAAAGTGTTATGTTTGGGGCAAATCCAATACAACATCTTACTGAGTACCACTCTCCATATTTTCAAGCATAGTGGTGGCTGCATCACGTTATGGGTATGCTTGTAATCGTTATGTACAGGGGAGTTTTTCAGGATAAAAATTAACAGGATGGAGCTAAGCACAAGCAAAATCCTTGAGGAAAACCTGGTTCAGTACCCTTTCTTCCAGACACTGGGAGATTAAGTCACATTTCAGCAGGAAAATAACCTAAAACACAAGGCCAAATCTACACTGGAGTTGCTTACCAAGAAGACAGTGAATGTTCCTGAGTGGCCGAGTTACAGTTTTGACTTAAATCTGCTTTAAAATCTTTGGCAAACCTAAAAATGGTTGCCTAGCAATGATGAACAACCAATCTGACAGAGCATGAAGAATTTTGAAAAGAATAATGGGCAAATGTTGCACAATCCAGGTATCGCAAGGTCTTGCCCAGAAAGACTTACAGCTGTAATCGCTGCCAAAGGTGATTCTACCATGTATTGACTCAGGGGGTTGAATACTTATCTAATCAAGATATGTTAGTGTTTTATGTTTTATGAATTCTTTACAAATGTTCACATTTTTCTTCCACTTCGACATTACAGAGTATTTTGTGTAGATTATTGACCCAAAAATGACAATTAAATCCATTTTAATCCCACTTTGTAACACAACAAAATGTGGAAAAAGTAATGCGGTGTGAATACTTTCTAAAGGCACTATAGATTACAAATACAGGAGAAGAGCACATGTGAATGCCATTTTGTTGTGGGCCAGTTTGTTGGCACAAAGTAAACATTACGTAAAACCTGTTAAATGAAATGTAATCTTAATCTGGTTAAAATGGAATTGTTTTTACCGTCAATTAAATTGTAAGTGTAAATCCCCCAGACTTTTCTATTTACTGTTCTCATGCAAATAAAAACTTGAACTTCCATATTGTTAGTACACTGAATGACAATCTTTGAATTCTCAAATGGAAACCTAGGTTATTTTACTGAACCTTAACCTGCTTTGCTCTTATCAGTACACAGATCAACTGATCCCATACCCCTCTCATCTCACGCCTCCCTCTTCCCCTCTACCAGGTATGTTCTTATACATGAATATGTGGGTAAATATGTGCCATCTTCTTGGGGGTCAAATCTGATCATTACTGTTTATGTTTTCCTAACCCATGCGGGTTTTGTGTTGTGCAGATAGCCTGGTGGTTGCCATATACAGCTATGAACCCAACCACAGTGATGACCTGGGATTTGAGAAGGGGGACAAGCTGAAGATCCTCAATAAGTAAGAATAGGGGAGGATGTGTGATGATGCCATTTACTTTTTAGAGGATGTGGTATAGTTGTGTAGTTATGCAAAAGTGCGTAGTTGTTTGACGGAGCATGACACATTGCCAAGCCTTGGAAAGTATGATATAGTGAGATATTGTGTGTTAGTTAGAACAGCTATACTACATGTAAGTGTTGTTGTTGTGTGTGCTGTCTAGGGATGACCCGGAGTGGTTCATGGCAGAGTCGCTCATCACAGGCCAGAAGGGCTTCATCCCATACAACTTTGTGGCCCCCCTGAACTCCATGGAGATGGAGACGTAAGTCAATTCAGAAACTCAAATAACTGGATTTAATTTCACTTTAAGTCACGTAGGAAGAACATACATCACCCAACAGCGTCTACTCAACCCCAACACCATCTCCCCATACACAACAGTCAACACCCGTTAAGGGAAAGGGATGTGGTTTTGTTTGAAGTTCTACGCCTGTTTGTTGTGTTTCAGATGGTTTTTCAAGAACCTCTCCAGAAATGATGCCATGAGGCTCCTGCTAGCTCCGGGGAACACACAGGGCTCCTTCGTGGTCAGAGAGAGTGAGACCACCAAAGGCTCCTTCTCCTTGTCTGTCAGGGAATTTGATCCGAACACGGGAGACACGGTCAAGCACTACCGAATCCGCAACTTGGATACTGGTGGTTTCTACATCACCGCAAAGATATCCTTCAACTCCCTGAAAGAGCTGGTCCAGCATCACTCACGTACGTGCTATGACTCACATCCTGTCTGAACTCCTGGAACGATGCCTCCAGTCAGAACACAATAATACATCAGCCAAACAATACATATAGCTTTGGTACCAAAAACCGTTACCATACCATCCATAGTGCACATACTCATCTGTTTTAAAATGTGAACCGTATAAGGTGGCATTGTTTGACCTTTGACTCTGCCTGTGTTGTATGTGTCTGCAGGTGAGGCGGATGGCCTGTGCACCCGGTTGATGAAGCCCTGCCAGTCCCGTGTGCCCCAGAAACCCTGGTGGCAGGACGAATGGGAGATCCCCCGAGAGTCCCTCAAGATGGAGCGCAGGCTCGGGGCCGGGCAGTTTGGGGAAGTCTGGATGGGTGAGTAAAGGATATATTGTACTTTTTACTCCATACATTTTCCTTGACACCCAAAGGTACTCGTTACATTTTGAATGCTTAGCAGGACAGGAATAGTCAAATTCACACACATATCAACAGAACATCCCTGGTCATCCATACTGCCTCTGATCTGGCAGACTCACTAAACACGCATGCTTCGTTTGTAAATTATGTCTGAATATTGGAGTGTGCCGCTGGCTTTCCGTAAATTTTAAAAACAAGAAAGTATATTTTAAACCAAATACTTTTAGACTTTTACTCAAGTAGTATTTTACTGGGTGACTTTTACTTGAGTCCTCTTTTCTTAAGGTATCTTTACTTTTACTCAAGTATGACAGTTGGGAACTTTTTCCACCACTGTTCAGGCTATATACAACCACAGTGGACATTTTCAGAATACAAATGTGTGTGTTGGTTTACATAGATGCCCTAGATATAAAGCAACCAGTTGCTCAATCTGGTTTTGGGCCTGTCTCTCTCTGTCTGCCAGAGCAGCTTTAGTTTAGGCTTTAGTTCTGCATTGTGTGTAATTTCCTAAATACTGCCATGACTGCAGGGCTTGTTTGAGCTGGTATAAAGTCTCTTGGGATTGATGTCAGGTATCAGTTGGATTACGCAAGAGCCAGTGAGCGTTCTAGGTTGAAGATCTAGTCAAAAACCAGAGTCTGTAGCTAAGTCTCTCTGAAGCTCTTCACATTAGTTCATACATGTATGTCTATATTACAATATTTACTATCGCCTCCCATTGTGACCCTAAAATCAAACATTAGACAAGAAACTCCAAAGTTTTGATGGTGAGAATATATTGTAATGTAATCTAAACCCTCCTCACTATTTTTCCATTGGAGGGGGAGATTTCCCTATCGTCCATCTTCATGTATGTGAACACAATGCTACATTCAAAACAACCCCCTGTATCAGAGCTCAAAATAGCCTGCCATGGAACTTTGTATTAACAATTTCCTCCTGCATGCGATCTTGGCAACATGTTTGTTTTTCCTTTCCTCATCCGAACAGCAGCAACTGAATACACCCACATCATTGGGGGGGTTGTTGTTTCACATTAAATGTTTATCCACGCTTGTCAGATTGGAAAAAAGTTCATCACCATTTTTGTTTTAGATAAAATGTAGAGAAGAATGCTTTCAATAACAAAACAAGTTGATTCTCCCCCTTACAGCATAGGTTATATAACTCAACTAGTTGAGAGTGACCGATAGTGAACTTGCATGTCCTCAAGTGACTCTATCATAGGCCTACACATCGTATACTACACTACTGAATAATAACACTGTAGTGTGATAGTAGTATTACCATATACTGTATATTTATTTACTGTATCACCAATGGCCTTCCTCTATGCTGCAGGTCTGTACAACAACCACAGACGGGTGGCCATTAAGAACCTGAAGGTGGGCACCATGTCCATGGCTGCTTTCCTGGCCGAGGCCAACCTGATGAAAGAGCTGCAGCACCCGCGCCTGGTGCGCCTCTTCGCCGTGGTAACCCAGGAGCCCATCTACATCATCACAGAGTTCATGGAGAACGGTGGGTGTCACTATCTAGGTTTACATTGTTATTAGGCTAATGGTCAATGCTCGTCTTCAGGGTAAGACTAACTCCCTATACGATAGGTAACCTTGATCCTATTCTATTCAGTTCTTCTATTTTGGTGAACCTGCGGGACTTGCCTTAACTAAAATAATCAAATCAACAAACGTGAACTTTAACTCTGTTTTCCCCGACCAGCCGGGGCCTCTGATGTCTACACACCAAAGGGAAGTCTGTTCTGACTGGGAAAAAAGTGATGTCAAATAGGAGAGTGGTGATTCACCGTCTCATTGTTCAGTGATGGGACCTGTGTCAACCCCCATGGGCGCGTGGCTCCATTCCAGTGTCAGTACACAGACCCCCCCCCCCACCCCCTTCAACCCCCATAATCCCCCAGTCAGACGAGGCCTTTCAGCCACTGTCCAGTGACTACTCTCTTTCTCTCCTCACACAACAAAGAGAGAGGCTGCCTGTAAAAGGGTAGCAAACCCAGACGAACAAAAATGTCACCATGGTTACAGGTGCACTGCACTGCACACAGACTGACACTGAACACGTAACTTCATAGAATAACAACATATTTTGATACCAATATGTTCTCTCCAGTAGCCTCGGTCTTAACCTCTGACTACTGTTAGTGTATCACCTGCATGTTTTCACATTGCCCTCAAAGTTTGTTGTTGCCTTTTTGAAGGCCTTACATTGCGATAGACAATAACAAAGCACATTGGAAGACACTGTTACTCGTGCATCACCATCTTCAGTATGTAAGTGCTCCGAGCTAGTGAATGTCAGGTCTTTGTATAGTCCTCTATAAGCTGTCTCTTTGTTTGTGATTCATGTGTTCACAGACACAATTGTTGCCTCTGTTGTCACTAGAAAGGAAGGCTTGATGTTCCCATCCTCTCAATTTGTCCTTTTTTTCATCACTGAAGACAATACAACTGGAAAATTACAGGCGTGGCACCCTTAACATCCCCCGCAACCTTGGTTTATACCGCGACCTTGGCGCACATACATCAAAGGAGTCCTCCAAAGAAGCCTGTTGCCTTTCTTTCCTGGAACAGTCATTCCTCTTTTCTTAAGGCATTTCCTGCTGCTATTCTTGGCTGGCTGAGGTCCTGTGGCATCGTTCTGTTTTAATCAAACACAACATAGAGATGGAGGAGCCATGCCCTGTCAAATAGAAGCCATGCATCACATTGACTGATGGTGAACGAACTTCGTGGGAATGTTAATTTTCTAATTTAAAAATCTGTCTGAGACATCTAAATGTAGTTTGAATGGCAGTGTTGAGAGTCATTGATCTTTCCCACAAGGAATTTCACTGAACATAGATTGAGATAACATTATTTGTATCTTATAATAATTCCACCTACATTTTTTTAGGTCTTGCCAATTAATTGATATTCAAATTATTGTTACATTCTAAAATATGTGAGAATAATAATGTGGACATTGCCTGACTAAATAGATTGGATGCATGCATGCTGATTTTTCTGTAGCCTATGTGGCCGACACAGAGACACATAATAAACCCATGAATAGCAGTAGAATTCATCTCACCATTTGAATCTCACCATCACTTTTTATAATGACAGTGACCAAAAAACAGGTATTTTTTTAAATGGATGGATTTGTATTGGACGCCAAGTTGAAACCAACCTTAAGTGTTGTCCTCATAATAACCACACTTGGTTTTACCGCAACAGAGTAGTGCAACACCCTTTAAATTAAGTGACGGGAAACAAACGAAAGTGGCCACATCGCTCACAAAAACTGATCAAAAATGTAATCACAGGTAATTATAAAGGGAGCAGGAGAACTTCTAAATTGGCTACAATAATTACAATAACTTTTCAAGCACCAAGTAAGGACATTTTCAAGGGTTGGCCTATTCCAGTACAAATTCATGTTCAATAGGCTAATTCAAGCCCCTTGTAGTGTTTAAAATTGCAGGTGTAACATGGAAAACAACATGCATTTGTCATGTTAATTCATTAACAGATCATGTTGTGAATAAGCCCACTAGACGATGTCATTTGTTGTCATTATATCCAGAATAACTCATATGAATAGCGTTGGGTGTTGATCAATAGTCCTATACAAGTGTGCACAGTAGACTCAGTGTCCAATCCGAGGTACAAAAACATAAGAAAACATGAACTCATTACCTTGATGATTTCTCTGTTAAACTTAACGAGACCCTGCTGTAAATGAAACAGACAACAACCGATGATTAACCTCAATTCACTCGGGATATTAGATTCAATGTGGATCCAGGCACAATATATATTCTGGACATTCCTCACAAACACCTTTTCTTCCAGTACTTGGGCTGTTGTTGCATCGCTTACCCTATCACAACAGCTGTTCGTCACTTGACTGTCAATCAGTAAAAAGTTTGAAATTATCACAGCGTAACTAACCAATTGGACACCAAATGGCATTCAACAAGTATTATGCATAATTACTGAAGAACCACAATAATGACAGTATCGATTTAGGTTTTAAGTATCAAGCTAAGGTAGCTTTTTTGGTTAGATGCACTCGATTTTGCAATGCCTACATTATTTTGGATTTGTGTGCCCATGAAAACTGTTTTCAAGCCATACCATAAGGAGACACTAAATGTTATGTAGTTACACTGCATTTCTGATATCTCTATACAACAAACTGTCCAACAGCTAGATCCATGATTCTTACAGGGTTCAAGTTCAATGTCTAATTTAACTGATTAATGCTTAATATATGTATAACGACAACTTACACTGCTATAAATGCAAGGATTTTGGACAAATCCTTCAAGACACCAACCATGATAAAGGGTTAAACATAGGTTTTAAATCAACTGGTGAATTTTATTTACTATAGCTATGATCCCTTATATCTTAATGTAATGACATGATGAAAAAAATCTGCTGATTATTATCAATGACTTATCAACAGCTGTAGCAAATTGTCCAGTGTAGGAAATATTCACTGGTACCCTAGCTTATAGAAAGACCCATATATGTCATTTTAATAACTTGATCATACTTTATTACAGGCGCTCTTGTAGATTTTCTCAAGACGCCCGAGGGATCCAGAATACCCATCAACACCCTCATAGATATGGCGTCTCAGGCAAGTCCCCTGCTCTTTACTTCAATCTCAATAGCTCTCTATACACTGTCTCCCAAACTCTGTCTCACTATCCCCTCAAGTCGCTCTTTCCTTTTCTATTCTATTCTATTTCTATTCTATTCCCCGTGTGGCTCAGTTGGTAGAGCATGGCGCTTGCAACGCCAGGGTTGTGGGTTCGATTCCCACGGGGGGCCAGTACAAAAAAAGTATGAATGTATGTACTTGTAAGTCGCTCTGGATAAGAGCGTCTGCTAAATGACTTAAATGTAATGTAATGTATTCTCTCTGTATGATCGTCGTCGACAGGAAACAGCCCTTGCTATTATGAGGCTTACACTAATCTCCCTGTAACAATGGAGACCCCTGTGTGAGGTTTATTAACAATAACACCATAAGTCTAGACACATTGACAGAAATCTAACTGTGTCACCACCACTGTGTTACTCACCCCTTGAACTTCATAAGATCAAGAAAGCAGTTGTATTGCTGTTTGAGCCTCTCGTATAAGGACAAATTACTTAGGAGTGGTTTGACGGCCAAATATTGGGCCAAAGACGGGAGAACATCTGCTTACACCAACATCTAATTTAATTGGGCTACACTAACGTAATGTTATGGTTCAATTATATTAAAAAACACGAGCTGGCGCACACCCAGAATAATAGCTTGTGTGGAGGTGCTGACTAACAGTGAATAAACTATAAACTATCAAAATAAAGAAAGTCGCACACTCCATGTATAAACTCCCAGCAATTTCATGGGTATTTACCAACGTTTCGGCATCACTGTGCCTTCTTCAGGGTTCAATTATGTACTCTCATTTACAGTAATGGAAATTGAGCCACATGGAGGTGTAATTGGGTTACAGGGATGTCAAATAGCCAAGCTCAGAGTACTCAGAGTACTCTGTTGCAGAGGAAGAGCCTACTCTATGGAAGGTATTATGGAAAAAGACAACGTTCCTGAGCAATAGCTAGAACACTGACGGCATTCAGCATCATACATTGCTGTGAGCACGTAGTGAGTAAGAACACAACTGCCATGGAACTGCCATGGAATGAGTCCTGTAAGAAATGACTCTGGCCCAACTGGAAACTCTGTCTAGTGTATCGTGCTATTGAGAGCAGGGCTGCCTGTTTAGAGTCAGAATATCTTCACATCAACTGAAAGTGAGGGCAGAGGGGCATCTAAGATGTGTTTTTTGTGTGTGACGTGACAGACAGGGAAACAACATGAACCCTAGAGCTAGTGAGTGAAAATTTAGACATTTTTGGGCATGATGATGAGGTCAAGTTCATACAACACACGCACCTCTCGGTTTTCTCCCAAGGACCTCGGGCCCCATGACGCCTATCTGTGAGATTATTACGTCTGAAATATGCATCAATGTCTGCTTAAACACACACACACACGTACATGAAGGGGGCGGTGAGAACACACTCATTCCTACCACAGAAAAACTTGCACACTCTTACCATCATATGTTTCATAATCATACTCATTTTTCTCACACAGGAAATGTTACGGTTTTGCCTTTATTAAATTAATTTAGGGTAAAGACAAATATGATTAGATCAGTCACAATTATAACCTGCCTGTGAAAACTGGGTGGAGCACCAAGGTGAGGAACAGAGATTTGATCTAAGGAAGTGGGGAACCTCCCTGTCACAGGATTCTTCCTCTGCCCTGTCTGTCTCTAATACATACACACACCAGCAGCATACCACCCTGCATAACACTGCTGGCTTGCTTCTGAAGCTAAGCAGGGTTGGTCCTGGTCAGTCCCTGGATGGGAGACCAGATGCTGCTGGAAGTGGTGTTGGAGGTCCAGTAGGAGGCACTCTTTCCTCTGGTCTAAACAATATCTCAATGCCCCAGGGCAGTGATTGGGGACACTGTCCTGTATAGGGTGCCGTCTTTCGGATGGGACGTTAAACGGGTGTCCTGACTCTCTGAGGTCATTAAAGATCCCATGGCACTTATCGCAAGAGTAGGGGTGTTAACCCCGGTGTCCTGGCTAAATTCCCAATCTGGCCCTCAAACCATCATGGTCACCTAATAATCCCCAGTTTACAATTGGCTCATTCATCCCCCTCCTCTCCCCTGTAACTATTCCCCAGGTCGTTGCTGCAAATGAGAACGTGTTCTCAGTCAACTTACCTGGTAAAATAACGGAAAAATAAATAAATAAATAAACACACACACACACACACACACACAGTGTATTCATAAGTCTTTGCCAGGTTAAGCCCTGCCTTATCTCAGCTCACTGGTCACCATAGCAGCACCCACCTGTAGCAGGCGCTCCAGCAGGTATATTTCACTGGTCACCCCCAAAGCCAATTCCTGCTTCGGCCGCATTTCCTTCCAGTTCTCTACTGGAACTAACTGCAAAAATCACTGAAGCTGGAGATTCATATCTCCCTCACTAGCTGTCAGAGCAGCTCACAGATCACTGCACCTGTACATAGCCCATCTGTAAATAGCCCATCCAACTACCTCATTCCCATACTGTTATTTATTTTATATATTTTGCTCCTTGCACCCCAGTATCTCTACTTGCACACTCAACTTCTGCACATTTATCACTCCAGTGTTTAATTGCTATATTGTAATTATTTAGCCACTACGGCCTATTCATTGCCTTACCTCCCTTATCCTATCTTATTTGCACACACTGTAAATATATATATTTTTTAATTGTATTATTGACTGTATGTTTGTTATTCTATGTATAACTCTGTGTTGTTGTTTGGGTCGCACTGCTTTGCTTTATCTTGGCCAGGTCGCAGTTATAAATGAGAACTTGTTCTCATCTAGCCTACCTGGTAAATAAAGGGGGAAAATCCTTCCTTATGTTGTACTGCCTCCTGTAGGTGGCTGAGGGAATGGCCTACATTGAAGAGAAGAACTACATCCATCGGGACCTCCGAGCGGCAAACATCCTGGTGTCTGATGAGCTCATCTGTAAGATTGCTGACTTTGGACTCGCAAGACTCATCGAGGACAACGAGTACACAGCCAGAGAGGGTAGAATGACTTTCCTTAGTTTACACTATAAAAATGGATGTGCTTGAATGTTCTGAGTGCTTTCTGCTATGCCAGGAACTCTCTCTGTACTATAGCCCCGCCAAGTGTTCATGTAGAATGCATTGGGTGCTATTGAAATGAACATAACCATAAACTAAACCTACTTCACTTTTCAGGTGCCAAATTCCCCATTAAATGGACAGCACCTGAAGCTATAAACTACGGAACCTTTTCCATCAAGTCAGATGTGTGGTCTTTTGGGATCCTCTTGACAGAGATAGTGACGTATGGTCGTATCCCATATCCAGGTATTTGACTGAGGATACTCCACACCATTCTCCAAATAGCTCCTGTATACAGTAATCCTCAAAAATCACATATTTTGTTCACCAAAATACATTTAAGTCATTTTAGCAGACGCTCTTATCGAGAGCGACTTACAAATTGGAAAGTTCATACATATTCATCCTGGTCCCCCCGTGGGAATTGAACCCTGGTCCCCCCCGTGGGAATTGAACCCACAACCCTGGCGTTGCAAGCGCCATGCTCTACCAACTGAGCCACACGGGACCCAAAATACAACACTTTTCCCATATTATCAGCCAGACTGCATCCCCATCTCTTGTCTTCTCCCACTGTCAGGCATGAGTAACCCAGAGGTGATCCAGAACCTGGAGCGAGGCTACCGGATGTCCCGATCGGAGGACTGCCCTGAAGGTCTGTACAACATTATGAACCTGTGCTGGAATGAGAGCCCAGAGAACCGGCCAACCTTTGAGTACCTGAGGAGCGTTCTGGAGGACTTCTTCACAGCAACAGAGGGGCTGTACCAAGAACAGCCTTGCTAAGGCATACAGACATGGGATAGGAGAGGTCATGACAGACATTAACTCCAACTGTTAAAACACAGAGATATAATCCCAGGTTATATGCTTTTGATACTGTCTGTCTGAGAACCTTGCTGGATCTCCTTTCAAAACACAGTTTGTTGTCTTAGGTGTATATCTGTCTGTCTACAGAGCCTAATAGTTTAAAGAAGGATGCAATGAAAGCATATATAGTGTAACATTTTTGAGAGCTCAGGGAAGATACCACAGTACTTTTGTATCCTCTCATTTCTTTGACATTTCATGTTATTTGTTCCATTTTGTACTGTTTAGATATTGCTATAATCTATTTCTATATTTTGCTATGCGTTTGAAGACTATAAATGGAAGATGACATGATGTATCTTACAAAAGCACAAATGTTAGGCCTACTCTGTTCATTCACCTGTTAATGCCATTGACAAGAAATTCATATGAAATGTCAATGATGCTCATTCAATAAAAAGTAAAGTAAAACATAAAAAGGAATGTAAACATGAGCAATAAGTGTCCTTTTTTTTTTTAAGATGCCTACCAGAAATCCAAAACGGTCCTTGTTGTGGCGGGATGTGTCTGCAACATTGTAAACTACTACTTGATTGGTTCAAGTGACGTTCCACAAAGTAACCGATTGTATACACCCCTTTTCCCAAGTACAGCTGCCGCTTTTCGACCACTGTAGTCTGTGATGCAAAATGGCGCTGAGTTCTCAAGGAACAAAGAAAAAAGTTTGCTACTATTATGATGGTAAGTACTCATTTTGCTATACATCGAGTTATTGTACAATGTGCCATGTTAAAAGTGGTGCAAATGGTCAGATTTGTCAGCTAGCTAACTTCGGTGTGCAAACGTGCAGCATCTCTAGCTAGCTAACGTTAGCTTTGTGAAAGAGCGAGGCATTTCCAATTCCGTACGTTGATCTTTGAGAAAATGTTCACTATTGACAAATATTATTCTCCATTGTGTAATAACGTCAAGTTAACGTTACTTGTCCACAATTTATCTTTTCGGTTAACTTGATAGCTAGCGTGTACAAAGGTAGAACCAATTAGTTAGCCAACTAATTAGCTTATGCAAGCATTGGAATCCACAAAAATACTAAGCTAGCGCTCGCTACATTAGGTAGCTATACTAGCAAGCTAACAACGTTAGCTACTAGCTAACCTATTTCACTTCCTAGACGTAATAAGCATTCGATTTATAGGGATTTTCTACAAAAGAAATGCATCCAGTTTCGTTACATTGGCCAGATTGCTTGCTTAGTGACTGTCAATTCTCCTCAAATGTTCATACGTTGGTCAGAATTGTTACATTTAAAAAGTGATACTTTGGATAAAGGGCCTAATTTCCTAAATTGTCATAGCTAGAAGGGATCCAACTTTTGTCAGAATTGACTTTTCATAGCAGGTTTAGGAGAATACACGTAGCAGATGAAGGTTAGGAAAAGAGTTTGGGTTGGCTAAAACGCAACAACAAAAATATATCAACTTTTGAATGATTTTGACATGCTGGATCCCAAGTAGATATGGCCGCCGAAATTCCGGGTAGTATCTTTTCAATCAATGAAAATATTGTTTTTTACCTCAAATCACTTTGGTCCATACACAGTTTAGCAGGTGTTATGGCGGGTGCAGTGAAATGCTGTTGTTTATCAATCAATAGAGTAAATGTAAAACAAGTACACACACACAAAATGTGTGTATATATATATATATACGACGAGTCAGGTTTGGACATAACTACTCAATTATTATTATTTTTATTTTTTTTACATTGTAGAAAAATAGTGAAGACAAACTATGAAATAACACACATGGAATCATGTAGTAACTTAAGTGTAAAACAAATCAAAATATATTTGAGATTCTTCAAAGTAGCCACCCTTTGCATTGACGATGGCCAAGACTGCAAAGATTTCTCTCAACCAGCTTCACCTGGAATGCTTTTCTAACAGTCTTGAAGGAGTTCCCACAAATGCTGAGTACTTCTTGGCTGCTTATCTTTCACTCTGTGATCCAACTTATCCCAAACATCTCAATTGGGTTGAGGCCAGGTCATCTGATGCAGTACTCCATCACTCTCCTTCTTGGTCAAATAGCCCTTACACAGCCTGGAGGTGTGTTGGGTCATTGTCCTGTTGAAAAACAAATGATAGCCCCCGCTAAGCGCAAACAAGATGGGAGGTGTATTGCTGCAGAATGCTGTGGTAGCCATGCTGGTTAAGTGTGCCTTGACTATTAAATGCTTCACTATGGGACCACACATGCGGAGATCATCCGTTGGCCTACTCTGCGTCTCACAAAGACACAGCGATTGTAACCAAAAATCTAAAATTTGGACTTTTAGACCAAAGGACAGATTTCCACTGGTCTAATGTCCATTGCTTGTATTTCTTGGCCCAAGCAAGTCACTTCTTCTTATTGGTGTCCTTTAGAAGTGGTTTCTTTGCAGCAATTTGACAATGAAGGCCTAATTCACACAGTCTCCTCTGAACAGTTGATGTTGATGTCTGTTACTTGAACTCTTTTACGACTGCACATGAAGAAACTTTCAAAGTTCTAGAAATGTTCCAGATTGACTGACCTTCATGTCTTAAAGTAATGATGGACTGTTGTTTCTCTTTGCTTATTTGAGCTATTCTTGCCATAATATGGACTTGGTCTTTTACCAAATATGGCTATCTTCTGTATACCACCCCTACCTTGTCACAACACAACTGATTGGCTGAAACACATTAAGAAGGAAAGAAATTAAATTTAATTCCACGAATTAACTTAACTTCTCTAGTATATGTGAGACGCTAACGTCCCACTTGGCCGAAAGCCAGTAAAAATGCAGAGCGCCAAATTCAAATATATTACTATTAAAAATCTAACTTTCATGAAATCACACGATACAATTTAAGCTACACTTGTTGTGAATCCAGCCAACATGTCTGATTTCAAAAAGGATTTACGGCGAAAGCACACCAAACGATTATGTTAGGTCAGTACATAGCCACAGAAAAACACAGCCATTTTCCAGCCAAAGAGAGGAGTAACAAAAAGCAGAAATAAAGAAAATGAATCACTAACCTTTGATCTTCATCAGATGATACTCATAGGACTTCATGTTACACAATACATGTATGTTTTGTTCGGTAAAGTTTATATTTATATCCAAAAATCTGAGTTTAGGCGGGACGCTACTGTCTCACTTGGCAAAAAGCAAGAGAAAATGCAGAGCGCCAAATTCAACTTAATATGAAAATTACTATAAAAATCTAACTCATTAAATCATACGAAAGTTACCAAATTAAAGCTACACTGGTTGTGAATCCAGCCAACATGTCAGAATTCAAATAGGCTTTTCGGCGAAAGTAAACAATGCTATTATCTGAGGATAGCACAATAGTAAACAAAGACAGAGAAGCATTTCAACCCTGCAGGCGCGACACAACACAGAAATAAAAAATATAATTCTTGCCTTACCTTTGACAATCTTCTGTTGTTGGCACTCTAATATGTCCCATAAACATCACACATGGTCCTTTTTGTTTGATTAATTCCATCGATATATATCCAAAATGTCCATTTATTTGGCACGTTTATTCCAGAAAAACACCGCTTCCAAATTGCTCAAACGCGACTACAAAATATCTCAAAGGTTACCTGTAAACGTTGCCAAAAAAAATCGAACTACTTTTGTAATACAACTTTAGGTATTTTTTTACGTTAATAATCGATAAAATTGAAGACGGGATGATCTGTGTTCAATACAGGATTAAAACCAACTATAGCCAGCTTTCTGGTCACTTGCGTCTAACAGGACACTTAATGTGACTCTCGTTCAAGATGGCCGTACTTCATTACAGAAAGGAATAACCTCAACCAATTTCTCAAGACTGTTGACATCCAGTGGAAGCGGTAGGAACTGCAAGCAGGTCCCTTAGAAATCTGGTTCCCCAATAAACTCATTGAAAAGAGTGACCTCAAAAAAAAAACTGAATGGTTTGTCCTCGGGGTTTCGCCTGCTAAATAAGTTCTGTTATACTCAGACATGATTCAAACAGTTTTAGAAACTTCAGAGTGTTTTCTATCCAAATCTACTAACAATATGCATAACTTATCTTCTGGAGATGAGTAGCTGGCAGTTGAATTTGGGTATGCTTTTCATCCAAATGTGAAAATGCTGCCCCATCTCCTAGAAGTTAACAAGGCACACCAGTTAATTGAAATGTATTCCAGATGACTACCTCATGAAGCTGGTTGACAGAATGCCAATAGTTTGCAAAGCTGTCATCCAGGCAAAGGGTGGCTACTTTAAAGAATCTCAATATAAAATATTTTGATTTGTTAAACTGTTCCTGGTTACTACATGATTCCATATGTGTTATTTAATACTTTTGTCTTCGCTATTATTCTACAATGTAGAAAATAGCAAAAATGTATGAGCAGGTTCGTCCAAACTTTTGACTGGTACTGTATATATTTTTTATAATCAAATGAAGTACATCAGTAGATAAAGGCTATGCTGTACAGAACAATTAGCTAAGATGCATTCATTGGACATCTGCTGATGTCCACTTTCTTCCTTCAAAGGTGATGTTGGGAATTACTACTATGGCCAGGGGCATCCCATGAAGCCACACCGTATCCGCATGACACACAACCTCTTGCTGAACTATGGTCTCTACAGAAAGATGGAGATATACGTATGTTGAAAATCCTGGAACTATTCATAAGAGCAGCAGAAAGCCTGCAAACTCAATAGTTCTGAATTGAAAGGTTAATACCTAGGTAGTGAGGTCTCAGTAACTGATCTTCTCCATGTCGGTCTCAGCGACCTCACAAAGCCAGTGGAGAGGAGATGACCAAGTACCACAGTGATGACTACATCAAGTTCCTGCGTTCCATCCGGCCTGACAACATGTCGGAGTACAGCAAACAGATGCAGAGATGTGAGTTTTAGGCAGAGAGGATGTCATGTCTCAATATACCTATACAATTGAGCAGTAGCCCATGAAAAGTCAGAAATAAATACTTTGAAAAGCCTCTAGGCCAGCTTTGTCCTTATGTTTTTGAGATTAACATATTTTATGCAATTCTCACAGTCAACGTTGGTGAAGATTGCCCTGTGTTTGATGGCCTGTTTGAGTTCTGCCAGCTCTCAACAGGAGGCTCTGTTGGTAAGTTAATATACAGGTGTAGGTCTACCCTTTTAGATGACACATTTTCCCTGGATAGTTGGATTATTCTCTGGCTTACTTGGCCTCTTCTGTGGCTGTCCATTACAAGAATGTAGCCATAGTTTCATGCTCTCTGATTGATTCTCTGATTTGGCTTCTCTTCCCCTGTGTTTTAGCTGGAGCTGTGAAGCTGAACAAACAGCAGACAGACATTGCTATTAACTGGGCTGGAGGTCTCCATCACGCCAAGAAGTCGGAGGCGTCAGGTTTCTGCTATGTGAATGACATTGTGCTCGCCATTTTGGAGTTACTGAAGTGAGTACAACCGCTCCACTGCAGTTCATCAAGTTTGTGAAACGTAGGGAATTATATACCGTAACGGATCTCAATAGTAACTTCACTTTGGGACACTATAGGTACGCCATATTTAGGAGATTGTTTTCAACCTGTTGATGGTAAATCTTCTTTTCCCCCAGATACCACCAGAGAGTTCTGTACATAGACATTGACATTCACCATGGAGATGGAGTGGAGGAAGCGTTCTACACCACAGACCGGGTCATGACCGTGTCCTTCCACAAGTACGGAGAGTACTTCCCCGGCACTGGAGACCTGAGGGTGAGGCTGTCATGTCATCATCAGGGGATGCAAATTGGTGGCATTGTTTATTAAATGATGTCCAAAGGATAGATTTAATTCATACTTAGAAAACTTCACAGCCTGGTGATTGTAGTTTCATAATTGCTTTGTTGGTCAACTTTGCAGAGCTTGTGTCCACATTTGTAGTTGACTGAGTCTGCTTTGTTATTTCTCAAGGATATTGGCGCAGGGAAAGGCAAGTACTATGCTGTGAATTACCCTCTGAGAGATGGGATAGATGACGAGTCTTACGAAGCCATATTCAAGCCTGTAAGTATACTAACTTATCTTGGCTGTATTTAATCTCTCCTCCCTGTAACTCACAGACCCAAGTGTAGATAGACCACATTCTACTTTCCATTTAGCCAAACAAGCTCTTCTCTGTCCTGGTACCCCAATGGTGGAACCAGCTTCCAGAAGCATCTGAAAGGTTGCTTCAACTAATTGTCGTTCTGGGTAAGAGCTTTGGCTAAATGACTAAAATATCAATTTAATTTATGTCTGTGTGTGCAGATCATGACTAAAGTGATGGAGATGTACCAGCCTAGTGCAGTGGTTCTTCAGTGTGGAGCTGACTCTCTCTCGGGAGACAGGCTTGGCTGCTTTAACCTCACCATCAAAGGCCATGCTAAGTGTGTGGAGTACATGAAGAGCTTCAACCTGCCCCTGCTGATGCTGGGGGGTGGAGGCTATACCATCCGGAACGTGGCCCGCTGCTGGACCTATGAGACAGCTGTGGCCCTAGACAGCTCCATACCAAACGGTGAGCTCTCCTGCTGCCACCTATGCCACTATAAAAAATAAATGGTTGCACACACATTTTTGTGGGGCGCTTAAGGTGGCAGTGTTAGGGTTTTACCCAATAAATTACTGGGAGTTTATGTATAGTGTGCGACTTACATTTTGTTTTTATAGCTTTATTAGTTTATTTGCCGTTAGCACCTCTACACTAAATACTTTTCTCTGGGTGTGCTCCAGCTTTTTATTAGTCATCCTGCTGCACTGTTGATTTATGTACTTTTACTTTCTAGTATTACTATGTTTACAGTAGTATTTGACAGGTCTGAGAGGGGCATGAGTGTTTTAGGATAGATTCCACTACAGTAGATGTATGTCACTGCGTTGATAACATGACATTTTCTCCACAGAGCTTCCATACAATGATTACTTTGAGTACTTTGGGCCAGACTTCAAACTGCACATCAGTCCCTCCAACATGACCAACCAGAACACCAACGACTACCTGGAGAAGATCAAGTGAGTCGTTGACCACACTTTGTGCCTACTGTACGTAATTAGAACAATATTTTTGTTCACGATCAAACTATATTGGTCATAATGAAGTACTGTCTTTAGATTTGGGTCATAAACAGTAACTTATGTAAGCTAGTTATTGACGAGGTAATTTCAGATACCGCATAGGTCATATTACGGCACTTGTTATACATATCCTTGACCTTGAGACGTGTATCTATGATGGTATTTTTGCCATTGTTAGTTGAAGTGGTGTCACGTAGGTTAATGTGTCTCACTTGTATGTGTCCATTCAGGCAGCGTCTGTTTGAGAACCTTCGAATGCTGCCCCACGCCCCGGGGGTCCAGATGCAGGCCATCCCAGAAGACGCCGTGCAGGAGGACAGTGGAGACGAGGAGGAGGAAGACCCTAACAAACGCATATCCAGTAAGTCCCCTGTCCAAATGTTTAGACCCGACTGACAATGAAGAAAAATGTTTGTCAAATACAGTGCAATTCAGACCCCTTAACCTTTTCCACATTTTGTTACATTACAGCCTTGTATTAAAATGTATTACATTCTTTTTACCTTTCAATCTACACACAATACCCCACACAGTGAATGTTTTTTGTTGTTTGAAATGTATAAAAAAATAAACATGCCTTAATAATTACATATTCAGACCCTTGGCTATAAGACTCGAAATTGAGCTTAGGGTGCATCTTGTTTCCATTGATAATCCTTGATGTCTCTACAACTTGATTGGAGTCCACCTATGGCAAATTCAATTGATTGTACATGGTTTGGGAAGGCACACACCTGTCTATATAAGTTTTGACAGTGCATGTCAGAGCAAAAACCAAGCCATGAGGTTGACGGTCCAAATTAAATTTGGAACCACCAAGACTCTTCCTAGAGCTGGCCGCCCATCCAAATTGAGCAATCGGGAGAAGGGCCTTGGTCAGGGAAGTGACCAAGAACCCGATGGTCACTCTGACATGGCTCCAGAGTTCCTCTGTGAAGATGGTTGTCCTTCTGGAAGTTTATCCCATCTCTGCAGCACTCCACCAATCAGGCCTTTATGGTAGAGTGGCCAGGTGGATCCACTCCTCAGTAAAAGGCATGACAGCCCGCTTGAAGTTTGCCTAAAGGCACCTAAAGACTCTGACCATGAGAAACAATATTCTCTGGTCTGATGAAACCAAGATTGGCCTGAATGCCAAGTGTCACGTCTGGAGGAAACCTGGCACCATCCCTATGGTGAAGCATGGTGGTGGCAGCATCATGCTGTGGGGATGTTTTTCAGCAGCAGGGACTGGGAGACTAGTCATGATCGAGGGGGAAATGAATGGAGAAAATTACAGAGATCCTTGATGAATACCTGCTCCAGAGCACACAGGACCTCAGACTGGGGCGACCGTTCACCTTCCAACAGGACAATGACCCTAAGCACACAGCCAACAACGCAGGAGTGGCTTTGGGACCAGTCTGAGTGGCCCAGCCAGAGCCCCGACCGGAAAATGGCTGTGCAGCGACGCTCCCCATCCAACCTGACAGAGCTTGAGGATTTGCAGAGAAACTCCCCAAATAGTTGTGCCAAGCTTGTAGAGTCATACCAAAGAAGACTCACGGCTGTAATTGCTGCCAAAGGTGCTTCAACAAAATACTGAGTAAAGGGTCTGAATACTTATGTAAATGTGATACATTTGCTAAAAACCTGTTTTTGCTTTGTCAATATGGGGAGGTGACGATTTACTCCATTTTAGAATAAGGCTGTAACATAACAAACTGTGGGGAAAGTCCAGGGGTCTCCTTCCTGAATGCACTATGTGCAGTGAAATGTTGTTTTACAGGGTCAGCAATAGTAGTACAGTGCCCCTGGAGCAAATTAGGGTTAAGTGCCTTGCTCAAGGACAGATTTTTGTTCACCTTTTCGTCTCGGGTATTCAAACCAACCTTTCGGTTACTGGTACAACGCTTTATCCTCTAGGGTATCTGCTGCCACAAGCCTACAAGTTTTAAAATCTGACACACAGCCACAACACATGCGTCTCTTGGTAACACAATCTTGGCATACTTACTTTTTCTCAGAATTAACATATGAGAAATATACCTTCTAAATGCCCCCGCCACACATCTTTGTCTGAGTTACTCACATATGAGATGCTCATGTCTTCTTGTGCAGTTCGCGCCCATGACAAGAGGATAGCGTGTGACGAGGAGTTCTCAGACTCTGAGGACGAGGCTGAGGGTCAAGGGGGCGGACGGAGAAATGCTGCCAGCTTCAAGAAAGCCAAGAGAACAAAGACTGAAGAAGACAAAGAAAAAGAGGGAGAAGAGAAGAAAGCAGGTGATGAAAAGAAAGCTGATGACAAGAAAGGTATCTTAATCAATTCTCTCATTTTTGTGGTGCACAACTGCAGTCATCTAACATTTTGAAGCCTTATAGACAAAAAGTTCTATATCAGGCATACCATGTCCCATTGCACATTGAGGATAATTGTTTGTTGCTTCTTTTTTGATAGAAGTAAAAGAAGAAAAGGTGCCAGAGGAGGAGAAAATGGACACAAAGGGGTTAGCAAACATTCATTTTAAATGTTTAGGGAATATCCAATAGTCAATGTGCTAAGTAATTTTCCCTCTGTTCAACAGGCCAAAAGAGGAGTCCAAGACACCGTGAGGAGCTCCTAGCCACCTTTTTAAAGCAAATTACACCTGGGCTTAGTTTCCCAAAAGCATCTGAAGGCTAAGTTTGTTATAACGATATGGATTATTTTGCGTTTGGGAAACCGGGCCATGTTGAGAATAGTTCTGTTTGCCAGACCAGTCACCTTTACTGGCTGCTGCAAGGGAAAATCCCACCCCTCCAGATTGAAATGGGCTAAACATGTATTTTCTAGAACACTTAATGTTGCAATTTTTTATAAATACTGCTGTTTTTGTATGCTTTAAGACCATTTTGCTTTATCCTATGAATACTGCTCCCCTTACCCAAAAAAATGTAGTCTACAGTATATTAAAGGCCTGGCATAAAATTTTATAAATTTCAGTTTTAATTTAAATCATAGATATGTTGCCATCTCTTGTACCCCCTTTTGTATTTTGTCCCACTGTCGTCCTGTCCCTTTGGAAACATGACATGAAGTACACTTCTCAAAGATGTATTCATTCTGTGTTACCGGCTAAAGCTACTCTGAGCAATATTGTCCGGAGGATAGAATTAACCTGAATATTACACCAGGCCTACAGTACAGTATGTGATAAAACATAATCTAATGACTTCCATGTATTGTATTTTTAAACATGTCATTGTTTAGTTCCAATGAAATCAGAGTTCCTGGATTATTTCTCTAGAACATGGTGTTCTGGTAAGGGCACATTCCTTTAAATTAATGCCATGACAAATTTACAGATTTTATTCTACAAACATGAAATTGAAGATGTCTTCCCAGGAGTGCTTACAAATATGAAGACTAAGAAAATCTACAGCTATATACTACAAATGCATTGAATTGTTTAGTCCAGAACATCTTCAGTTGCTCCTTTTTAGAGTTGCAAAACTACTTGATGTAATACATCTGTTCATTTTGTAGATTAATTTCTAGTGGATAGACCATATGTTCAAGAGGAAATAGCCTAATTAATGGAGAGAACTAAACAATAATGACATTTTCAATTAACTCTGCAACTGCTCCAATATGACTTTCCATGTGCCAAAACATTTACATAGTAAAAGTGATTTCATGTTGGAACCCTCAGATGGTATTCACCAAGCTTGTTTTACAGCTTTAAAAAAAACGTTAATCATAATTTACATGTGATACAGCACCTGTGATAATCTGAAGTACCTAAAAGGCCACTAGATGTCATGTGATAAAGTTGTGTTAAGCCTCAACAGTACTATTGCAACCCTACTCCTTTTCCATGGCAGGGGAAACAGGTTAAGTAGACAATATTTGCAGTGACACATCAAGAGGTTAGTCTTGAACATATTCCTTTTCAAGAAATGGCAATCATGTGACAAGAACCTCAAATTTGGCCAGTTATTCAATAGCACTACTCCCTCCAGTCAACACAGGAACCATGGGTCCTGAACAGTCAGTGCAGATGGTGGATTAGTCTAGTTCAGACCCATTCACTCCTCTCGGTCGGTGAGTCAGGCTTCAGCAGTTCGTGTTGCTCTGCCGGCTCTGACTCAGTTTCTGACTCAGGAGTAGGCGGCACCGGTAACATTTCACCTGGAGTCTGAATGCGCACCTGCAACAAAGGGGTATAAAACATGATCCGCACACCCACACATTAGCTATAGTGAAACATTGGTTATGAAACCTTAAGAGCAAAATTAGTTTCTATTGGACAAATTCAGGTAGGTACCTCCTGTTTTGATTGAGAAATGTTTGCAACAGAATAGGCATAATGAATATGCCACCTGATCAGCACAGTTTAGCATTGCCGTTTGTAAGTGAAGACAGGACTTTGCGACCTGGCTACGAACAAATGTCATCCAGACGCGTCAAGGCTGCATTGGCCCACACCAGAGAGCAGTATATAAAACAGGCCCACACCTGGGGTTCAGCGCTTTAGATCTGAGAGCTAATACAAATCTTCAGGTCTCAGACAAGGTAAGTCATCATACATGTACGGGTAGTTAACTTACCCTTCTGCCATTGACAATCTTCCTTCGTCTTCTGCACGTACAGAGGCGGAGGAAGGAGGTGCAGACAGCAAAACAGCGGCCTGAGAACACCACTTCCACCACACACATTAGAATGAGAGGAACCCACAGAATAATAGTAGTTTCCTAGGGAGCACAAAGGTGTGTTAGTACGGGCTTGTAGAGGAGTATATGTCTCTTATCTTAATATTAAATTCTACCGTTGTGTGCATTTATTGAAGTTAAAAACATTAATAGCTTTTGATTAAAATACTTACATAGATCCTTGTGGGGTCAAAGGGGCACTCGTTGACACTAGAGTAGCCAATCGCATCAGGGAACTTGCAATTCTTCAGCAGGCCCCGACCTCCACTCATAATGGCCTTAACCATGGAAATGGTTAACCCCACAGTGGAGGCGATTGCCAGAAGGCCTGACACTAAACTGACCACCAACAGTGCCCACATCTGCAAGGGGCAATAAACAAAAAAGCTCACGTGAGGGTTTGAGTGGAGCTGAAGGGTGGGACTAAAAACAACTCGTTAAATAGTCTCCGTAAAAACTGAAAGTAGAAGCTTAAGTGTTGATGTTCATTAGTTTATTCCAATTAGAGGGGTTAGGGGAATAGATACAGTGCCTTGCAAAGGTATTCATCCCCCTTGGTGTTTTTCCTATTTTGTTGCATTACAACCTGTAATTTAAAAGGATTTTTATTTGGATTTCATGTAAATGGACATACACAAAATGGTCAAAATTGGTGAAGTGAACTTCAAAAATGGAAAAGTAGTGCGTGCATATGAATTCACCCCTCTTTGCTATGAAAGCCCCTAAATAAGATCTGTTGCAACCAATTACATTCAGAAGCCACATACGTTAAATAAAGGAGAGCATTAATCAGAGAGGCAACAAAGAGACCAAAGATAACCCTAAAGGAGCTGCAAAGCTCCACAGCGGAGATTGGAGTATCTGTCCACTCCAGAGCTGGGCTTTACGGAAGAGTGGTCAGAAAAAAAGCCATTGCTTAAAGAAAAAAATAAGCAAATGTAACGGATGTGAAATGGCTAGCTAGTTAGCGGGTACGCGCTAGTAGCATTTCAATCAGTTACGTCACTTGCTCTGAGACTTAAGTAGTGTTGCCCCTTGCTTTGCAAGGGCCGTGGCCTTTGTGGAGCGATGGGTAACGATGCTTCGTGGGCGACCGTCGTTGATGTGTGCAGAGGGTCCCTGGTTCGCGCCCGTGTCGGGGCGAGGGGACGGTTTAAAGTTATACTGTTACATTGATGCTGTTGACCCGGATCACTGGTTGCTGCGGAAAAGGAGGAGGTTGAAAGGGGGGTGAGTGTAACGGATGTGAAATGGCTAGCTAGTTAGCGGGTACGCGCTAGTAGCATTTCAATCAGTTACGTCACTTGCTCTGAGACTTAAGTAGTGTTGCCCCTTGCTTTGCAAGGGCCGTGGCCTTTGTGGAGCGATGGGTAACGATGCTTCGTGGGCGACCGTCGTTGATGTGTGCAGAGGGTCCCTGGTTCGCGCCCGTGTCGGGGCGAGGGGACGGTTTAAAGTTATACTGTTACACAAACACGTAAACATGTTCGCCAAAAGGCGTGTGGGAGACTCCCCAAACATATGGAAGAAGGTACTCTGGTCAGATGAGACTAAAATTGAGCTTTTCGGCCATCAAGGAAAACACTATGTCTGGCGCAAACCCAACACCTCGCATCACCCCGAGAAAACCATCCCCACAGTGAAGCATGGTGGTGGGGATGTTTTTCCATCGGCAGGGACTGGGAAACTGGTCAGAATTGAAGGAATGATGGATGGTGCTAAATACAGGGAAATTCTTGAGGGAAACCTGTTTCAGTCTTCCAGAGATTTGAGACTGGGGTGGAGGTTCACCTTCCATCAGGACAATTACCCTAAGCATACTGCTGAAACAACCGTCGAGTGGTTTAAGGGAAAACATTTATATATCTTGGAATGGCCTAGTCAAAGCCCAGACCTCAATCCAATTGAGAATCTGTGGTATGACGTAAAGATTGCTGTACACCAGCGGAACCCATCCTACTTGAAGGAGCTGGAGCAGTTTTGCCTTGAAGAATGGGCAAGAATCCCAGTGGCTAGATGTGCCAAGCTTATAGAGACATACCCAAAGAGACTAGTAGTAATAATGTGTTATTTAAGTGTTCTCTTCACTATTATTCTACAATGTAGAAAATAGTCAAAAGAAAAACCCTAGAATGAGTAGGTGTGTCCAAACTTTTGACTGTTACTGTGTATGTGTAGATATACACTGCTCAAAAAAATAAAGGGAACACTTAAACAACACAATGTAACTCCAAGTCAATCACACTTCTGTGAAATCAAACTGTCCACTTAGGAAGCAACACTGATTGACAATAAATTTCACATGCTGTTGTGCAAATGGAATAGACAAAAGGTGGAAATTATAGGCAATTAGCAAGACACCCCCAATAAAGGAGTGGTTCTGCAGGTGGTGACCACAGACCACTTCTCAGTTCCTATGCTTCCTGGCTGATGTTTTGGTCACTTTTGAATGCTTACAGTGCTTTCACTCTAGTGGTAGCATGAGACGGAGTCTACAACCCACACAAGTGGCTCAGGTAGTGCAGCTCATCCAGGATGGCACATCAGTGCGAGCTGTGGCAAGAAGGTTTGCTGTGTCCGTCAGCGTAGTGTCCAGAGCATGGATGCGCTACCAGGAGATAGGCCAGTACATCAGGAGACGTGGAGGAGGCCAACAACAATTTTAGCACAATTTTTTTTATATTTAAAATATATATATATACACACACACACACACACACACTGTACAGCGCCTATATACTGTAAAGTCTACACCCCCCTTGGATTTCCTTACATCTTATTGTGTTAGAATTGATTTAATTGTCCTTTGTCTATGATCTATACAAAATACTCTGTCAAAGTGGAAGAAAAAGTATTATATTTAAAGATTAATTAAAAGGAAACACTAATGTACCTTGATTAGATAATTATTCACTTCAAAACATGTTAGAAATACCTTTGGCTGAGTCTTCTGTTCTGCAATATTTGGCCATTCTTTTCAAAATTCTTCAAGCGCTGTCTAGGTGTTGGGTCCATGGCTAGACAGCAAGTTTCAAGTGTTGCCATAGAGTTAAGCAAACTTAAGTCAAAACTGTAACATTCACTTGTCTCCTTGGTAAGCAACTCCAGTGTAGATTTGGCTTTGTGTTGTAGGTTATTGTCCTGCTGAAAGGTGAATTCCTCTCCCAGTGTCTGGTGTAAAGTAGACAACCATGTTTTTCTCTTGGATTTTGCCTGTGCGTCGCACCATCCTGTTTCTTTTTATCCTGAACAACTCCTCAGTCTTTGCCGATGTCAAGCATACCCATACCATGATGCAGCTACCACAATGCTTGAAGATGAGGCAATTCCTCAGTGATGTGTTGTGTTGGATTTGTCACAAATATAAGGTTTTGCGTTTAGGCCAAAAAGTATCTTTGCCATGTTTTTTTTGCAGTATTACTTTAGTGCCTTGTTGAATACATATGCATATTTTCTCAATATTTGTATTATTTTATCATTATTGTAGAGTCACTACAATGTCGTTGAATCATCCTCAGTTCTCCCATCACTGCCAATGGCCGTTTTAAAATCAGTAATGGCCTCATGGTGACGTCCTCTAGCAGTTTCCTTGCTGTCCTAACTAAGGCTTAGTTCAGAAGGAGGACTGCATCTTTGATGTGTGTGTAGTTTAATACATCATCCACAGCATAATTATTAACTTGACTATGCTAAAAAGATACAGTATATTCAATGTCTGATTTGTTATTGTTACCCATCTACCAAACACTGCCCTTCTTTATGAGGCTTTCAAAAAGCTCCCTGGTCTTTGTAGTTGAAGCTGTGCTTACAAATGTATGTATGGGGGACAGAGGAAGGGGTAATCATTCAAAAATCATGTCAACCCTTATTATTTCACAGAGTCCAGATAACTTGTGATTTGTTAAGCCAAAGTTTAGTTCTGAACTAATTTAGGCTTGCCTAAACAAAGGGGGTGAATACTTATGCAATGACTATATATTTTAGTTATTGAATTATCACATTTGTATAATTTTTTTCACTTTGATATTATGGAGCATTTTGTGTAGATCAATGATAAAAGTATATTTAAATCCTACTTTGTAATGCAACAAAACAGTGTAAATGTGTATATTATGCCTATACAGTATATATTGTTTGACTTGGCTGACAAGTAAGTTTTATGACTGACTGACAGTTAATATGTAATTCCAATTATGTATGTGTATGGAGGGTGGGTTCCATTTTTGCATGTGTATTGATATTGCCTGCCTTCATTTGAATGTACATGGCATGCAATACATTTTTGAATATGGGTTTAACTCACACACACACATAGATAAAGAACCAGAGGATACTAAATGTGCCCAGACACAAGGGCAAGTTCTGACAAATACAAACACAAAACAGTATTTTGCCCAGTCCCTGATAGGTGGAGAAGGAAACTACTGTAGGAGAGAATGAAGCAATATTTACCAGAATCCTGTTTTTCAGGTTTTTGGAAAGGACAATGGCTACTATTCCAGCTATGATTCCCTGAAGACACAGAAGTCAAGTCACATGTTAGCTAATACACTGCTCCTATTGGCCCACAGGCTAGAATGGTACAACCAACAATTCACTAACTAAAATGGCTCCAGTCTACCAAAGGACCAAACTGAGATACTACTACTATCAGGTCACATGATAAAGTTACCACAATGTCACCAAAAGGTCACAACCCTTACAATATTCTGTTTGGGCTCTGTTACTACAGGCTGATACTGTATTCCAAACAAGACTCATTACTTGATTAAAGAAAGCCAAAACACAGTATACTGCTCAAATGAGCAATACACAATGCAAGGACAACACAGGGAATAGTTTGGCTGCTGATGATCAGTGGTTTTATTATCTGTGCCAGCCTCCAGTCACTCACCACGAGCCCTGCCACCAGGGCGATGATGATGTAGATGGCGTACCCCATGACCCTGGCTTGAACATGCACGTTGATGTGCCTGAGCACAACGCCGTGTACCAGTGCTCCCAGCAAGAAGTTGACGTGTCCCACCAGCACCAGTCCCAGGCCCATTTTCATAAGGGTCTTGTTGTCCTTCAGGTCTGCACAGCACACACCTGGAGCAGAGGATAGAAACATTGCTTCAATGTTTTTCATCACCGTAGATAATCTGTGGGTAAACAGTAAACACTGACTTAAATGTACACTACATTACCAAAAGTATATGTGGACATCTGCTTGTCGAACATCTCGTTCCAAAACCATGTGCATCAATATAGAGTTAGTCCCCCCTTTGCTGCTATAACAGCCTCCACTCTTCTGGGAAGGCTTCCCATTAGATGTTGGAACATTGCTGCGGGGACTTGCTTCCATTCAGCCACAAGAGCATTAGTGAGGTCGGCACTGATGTTGGGCGATTAGGCCTGGCTCGCAGTCAGCGTTCCAATTCATCCCAAAGGTGTTTGATGGAGATGAGGTCAGGGCTCTGTGCACGCCAGTAAAGTTCTTCCACACCGATCTCGACAAGCCATTTCTGTATGGACTTCGCTTTGTGCATGGGGGTATTGTCATGCTGAAACAGGAAAGGGGCTTCCCCAAACTGTTGCCACAAAATTGGAAGCACAGAATCGTGTAGAATGTCATTGTATGCTGTAGCATTAAGATTTCCCTTCACTGTAACTCAGGGGTCTAGCCCAAACCATGAAAAATAGCCCCAGACCATTATTCCTCCTCCACCAAACTTTATAGTTGGCACTACGCAGTCGGGCAGGTAGCGTTCTCCGGGCATCCGCCAAACCCAGGTTCGTCCGTCAGACTGCCAGATGGCAAAGCATGATTCATCACTCCAAAGAACTTATTTCCACTGCTCCAGGGTCCAATGGAGGTGAGCTTTACAACACTCCATCCGACGCTTGCTGTTGCGCATGGTGATCTTAGGCTTGTGTGCAGCTTCACTGTCATGGAAACCTATTTCATGAAGCACCCGACGAACAGTTCTTGTGCTGACGTTGCTTCCAGAGGCAGTTTGGAACTCGGTAGTGAGTGTTGCAACCAAGGACAGATCATTTTTACGCGCTTTATCACTTGGCAGTCCCGTTCTGTGAGCTTGTGTGGCATACCACTTTGCGGCTGAGCCGTTGTTGCTCCTAGATGTTTCCACTTCACAATAACAGCAATTACAGTTGACGGGGGCAGGGCAGAAATTAGACGAATTGACTTGTTGGAAAGGTGGCATCCTATGACGGTACCACATTGAAAGTCACAAAGCTTTTCAGTAAGGCCATTCTACTGCCAATGTTTGTCTATGGAGATAGCATGGCTGTGTGCTCGATTTTATACATATGTCAACAGGTGTGGCTGAAATAACCAAATCCACAAATTTGAAGAGTTGTCCACATACTTTTGAATACACTACCGTTCAAAGGTTTGGGGTCACTTAGAAATGTCCTTGTTTTTGAAACAAAGCACATTTTTTGTCCATTAAAATAACATAAAATTGATCAGAAATACAGTGTAGACATTGTTAATGTTGTAAATGACTATTGTAGCTGGAAACGGCTGGAAATTTGTAATGGAATATCTACATAGGCCTACAGAGGCCCATTATCAGCAACCATCACTCCTGTGTTCCAATGGCACGTTGTGTTAACTAATCCAAGTTTATAATTTTAAAAGGCTAATTGTCCATTAGAAAACCCTTTTGCATTCATGTTAGCACAGTTGAAAACTGTTGTTCTAATTAAAGAAGCAATAAAACTGCCTTCTTTAGACTAGTTGAGAAGCTGGAGCATCAGCATTTGTGGGTTCGATTACAGGCTCAAAATGGCCAGAAACAAAGTACTTAATTCTGAAACTCGTCAGTTTATTCTTGTTCTGAGAAGTTAAGGCTATTCCATGCGAGAAATTACCAAGAAACTGAAGATCTCGTACAACGCTGTGTACTACTCCCTTCACAGATCAGCGCAAACTGTAGGCCCGCCTAATGAGCAATCATTGTCCAAACTGGGAAAATTACGTTATTGACCCACGTTCTGTTATTCATATTGTTTAATGTTACTATATTAAATCAGATAGCCAGATAGTTAGACTACATTAGGTAGATCTATGCATTATACTGGAAACGACATTGCTATAAACACGACGACATCCCATGGCAGTTCCTTTAATGACAGACCCTCTACAAAAAAAACGTCGGCATTCCGACCCCACCCAGAAAATTATGATCAGATTGGTAACTCACACTTCTGTAGTAGCCTACGTAACTTCACTTCCATTTAAACTACACATTCGTACAATGAATACAAGTAAACTCACCTAAATTTCCCATGTTGAATTCCGTTTGCACTCAAGTCATTTTAAAGGTTTTTCTGTATCGCCATTTGGCTCTTGAAGCTGCGAACGCCGCTTCTGCTTTGTTCGTTCTCTTCTCTTTCCGCACACCTGCATAGAATCCAACCCGTGCTTCAGTTTGAGGACGCTACGCTCCGCCTCGAGTTGGCTATTACCTGTGAAATAATAGTTCTCTGTCAAAACTGATCAGAAAGGAATTTCTACTGTATTTCCAATTACGTAGCCTACCTACACATATATGGGTAAACAAGTAATGTAAGGCTGCGTTTAGACAGGCAGCCCAAATTTTTTTTTTACTTATCTATTATTATATATATATATATTTTTTTTAATTCACTTCTTAAAGCGTTATTGGTTAAGGGCTTGTAAGTACGCATTTCACTGTACGGTGTACGAAATACACTACGAAATACAATTAAATTTGATATTTTTTCACTAATTGGTCTTTTGACCAACCAGATCATCTCTTTTAATTTATTTAACCTTCATTTAACTAGGCAAGTCAGTTAACATAAGGACAAATTCTTATTTACAATGACGGCCTACCAAAAGACAAAATGCTGGGGCTGGGATTAAAAATAAAATAAATAAAATACAAATATAGGACAAAACACACATCACGATAAGAGAGACAACACTATATAAAGAGAGACTTAAGACAACATAGCATGGCAGCAATACATGACAACACAGCATGGCAGCAATACATGACAACACAGCATGGCAGCAATACATGACAACGCAGCATGGTAGCAACACATGACAACACAGCATGGTAGCAACACAACATGACATCAACATGGTAGCAGCACAAAACAGGGTACACACATTATTGGGCACAGACAACAGCACAAAGGGCAAGAAATTAGAGACAACAATACATCACGCAAAGCAGCCACAACTGTCAGTAAGAATGTCCATGATTGAGTCTTTGAATGAAGAGATTGAGATAAAACTGTCTAGTTTGAGTGTTTGTTGCTGAAAAAGAGCTGATGTGAAAATAACTAATGTGATTGGTCAAAAGACCAATTTTGTGGAAGAAATATCATAATTGGGCTGCCTGTGTAATAACAGCCTAATAACAGGCCAAACAATCAGGCTAGCTATAAAAAAAATAAAAGATTGGTCAGAAGTCAGTGATATAGGGAAACTGGTTGACAATGACATTGGTAGACGTTTATGCATTTTTACAGTTCTTCACAGACGGATCCAAGGACCCAGATTGTGGGCGCACAGGAGCAGGCTTTTACATTCCTGAATTTGATGTGCAGATATGTAGAGGACAAATAGATTAACTGTCTGTACAGTTAAAATCTGTTGAAATGTTGGCAATAGTGGTTGCTCTCCAGTAGGTGGAGGACGTTCAACCTGTCAGAATTGTATTATGCTCAGATTCTCTTTCTGTATTGAGTAGTTTATCCTCAGGAAAATCTAATAGGAGTGATCTACTATTGTAAGCATTAACACTATTAAGGAGAATCGAGAGACTGGGTGTGGAAGGGAGTGAAATTGTAGACCAGATAGGCAAAACGGCTTTAAAACTAGATATAATTGATATTCATGTTCCACTGGGTAGAGCTGAGGCCAAATGTAAGATCAGAGCAATTTTGATAGATGTGTGGCAGAAGAGATGGGACTGAGACCAAGTGTAACAGTATAACTTTAGACCGTCCCCTCGCCCCGACCCGGGCGCGAACCAGGGACCCTCTGCACACATCAACAACAGTCATCCACGAAGCATTGTTACCCATCGCTCCACAAAAGCCGTGGCCCTTGCAGAGCAAGGGGAAACCCTACTTCAAGGTCTCAGAGCAAGTGACGTAACCGATTGAAAGGCTATTAGAGCGCACCACCGCTAACTAGCTAGCCATTTCACATCCGCTACACAAGGGCCGATATTTATATGCCCTCCAGAGAAATGTCGGTGGACCAAGATTCAAAGGTCAGAATAGGAAGGAAGAGGTGTTGTTTGCTCGGTTGCGCCTAGGACATTGAACTCGTCATTACATCTGGTTGGCAAGCATGTAAATGGTATGTGTCTGGATTGCATGGTCGATGAAACGGTGGAGCATGTGTTATATGGGTGTAAGTATGTTGAAGAGAGGGAAATATAGAAGTGTAGGGTTATTGATGTTGGAAGGGGATGGGGTAGGGTTTTTAGAAGTTAGTAGGGCTCTTTTTTATTTTTTATTATCTCCCTCAAAGCCCTCCTGAAGGATTTGCATACATTTGTATAATGCATACATCTATTTTTTCGGTAACTATTGAGTGGATACAATATATACAGGGGTGACAGGAAGCCTAGTGGGGTCGGCAGGTAGCCTAGTGGTTAGAGCGTTGGGCCAGTAACTGGCCCAAGGTAGCTCAAAGTGAACTTGTGAGGATTTTCTGTGTTTCTTCTGCCCAGAGGGAGCGGGCGCATCGCGTCACGCACCTCAGAACAAGACCTGTGACTAGCTTTGCTCTCCGGGGCATGGTGCCTTTGAAAGGAGTGATTATTGGGGTAGCGTTAAGTGTTGAGGTGGAGTAACTGAAATTGAAGATTCCCTGTATCTGTGACGCCCGCCGTTTGGTGCAACGCAGACCCGGTGGTGAGCGTGATGAAACTGAGAAGACACTGTCTGTCCTTTTGAGGTTTTGAAGCAGTCTTTACCTGATAGTCATGTTACGATATGTCAGTTATCCCGTGAGTGCTTTTGTGCCAAACCCACTTAGGTGTTTCAGATGCCAAGCTTATGGTCATGTTGCAGCAGTGTGTAGGAGGGAGATTATGGTATGTGAGTGTGCAGGAGGGCATGGGACAAAGGAATGTGTAGTATCGGTGGAAGAAAACTGTCAATTGTGGAGGTGCCCATGTTACTGGTGATTGAAAGTGCCCGGTGCGAAATAGACAGGTTGAGGTTGACAAGGTCAGTAGAACAGAAAGTGTAGTTTGCTGAGGCAGTGACGAGACTAGAAGATGATGGGTCAAGGGAATAGTAGGCCTTGGTCAATACAGAGTGTTACAAATTTGTGTTTCAGTAAGGTTGACTTAACATTCATTGAGTATGGTTACATGCACACAATAATGTGATTATTGTGGATAGTCAGATTAATATAATAGTTTGATGAAAACATTTACATAATTTGTAAGAAGAACTATTTCTCTAATAACCCTTAATACATGGGAACATCTGAAATCAGGCTAGCTGATGGCACTCAGATAAATGCAGAAAATCACCAATCAAAATAAAAGTTTTACCACAGCAACCATGTTATTTTTGGGAAGCATATTTGATTCTGAGCAAACAGCTCACCCACACAACACCATACATGTGGTCTGCAGTTGTGAGGCCAGTTGGATGTACTGCCAAATTCTCTAAAAACAATGTTGGAGGCAGCTTATAGTAGAGAAATTAACATTACATTCTCTGGCAACAGCTCTGATGGACGTTCCTGCAGTCTGCATGCTCCCTCAAAACTTGAGATCTTGTGGGTTTGTGTTGTGTGACAAAACTGCACATTTTAAAGGGGCCTTTTGTCCCTAGCACAAGGTGCACCTGTGTAATAATCATGCTGTTTAGTCAGCTTCTTGATATGCCACACCTGCCAGGTGGATGGATTATCTTGGCAAAGGAAAAACGCTCACTAGCAGGGATGTAAACAAGTTTGTGCACAGAATGAGAGAAATGAGCCTTTTGTGCATATGGACAATTTCTGTGATCTTTGATTTCAGCTCATGACACTTTACATGTTGCGTTTATATTTTTGTTGTATATTTTCTCTCTCTCTCTCTCTCTCTCTCTCTCTCTCTCTCTCTCTCTCTCTCTCTCTCTCTCTCTCTATATATATATATATATATATATATATATATATATATACACTGCTCAAAAAAATAAAGGGAACACTTAAACAACACAATGTAACTCCAAGTCAATCACACTTCTGTGAAATCAAACTGTCCACTTAGGAAGCAACACTGATTGACAATAAATTTCACATGCTGTTGTGCAAATGGAATAGACAAAAAGTGAAAATTATAGGCAATTAGCAAGACACCCCCAAAACAGGAGTGATTCTGCAGGTGGTGACCACAGACCACTTCTCATTCCTATGCTTCCTGGCTGATGTTTTGGTCACTTTTGAATGCTGGCGGTGCTCTCACTCTAGTGGTAGCATGAGACGGAGTCTACAACCCACACAAGTGGCTCAGGTAGTGCAGTTCATCCAGGATGGCACATCAATGCGAACTGTGGCAAAAAGGTTTGCTGTGTCTGTCAGCGTAGTTTCCAGAGCATGGAGGCCCTACCAGGAGACAGGCCAGTACATCAGGAGACGTGGAGGAGGCCGTAGGAGGGCAACAACCCAGCAGCAGGACCGGTACCTCCGCCTTAGTGCAAGGAGGTGCACTGCCAGAGCCCTGCAAAATGACCTCCAGCAGGCCACAAATGTGCATGTGTCAGCATATGGTCTCACAAGGGGTTTGAGGATCTCATCTCGGTACCTAATGGCAGTCAGGCTACCTCTGGCGAGCACATGGAGGGCTGTGCGGCCCCACAAAGAAATGCCACCCCACACCATGACTGACCCATCGCCAAACCGGTCATGCTGGAGGATGTTGCAGGCAGCAGAACGTTCTCCACGGCGTCTCCAGACTCTGTCACGTCTGTCACATGTGCTCATGTGCTCAGTGTGAACCTGCTTTCATCTGTGAAGAGCACAGGGCGCCAGTGGCGAATTTGCCAATCTTGGTGTTCTCTGGCAAATGCCAAAACGTCCTGCACGGTGTTGGGCTGTAAGCACAACCCCCACCTGTGGACGTCGGGCCCTCATACCACCCTCATGGAGTCTGTTTCTGACCGTTTGAGCAGACACATGCACATTTGTGGCCTGCTGGAGGTCATTTTGCAGGGCACTGGCAGTGCACCTCCTTGCACAAAGGCGGAGGTAGCGGTCCTGCTGCTGGGTTGTTGCCCTCCTACGGCCTCCTCCACGTCTCCTGATGTACTGGCCTGTCTCCTGGTAGCGCCTGCATGCTCTGGACACTACGCTGACAGACACAGCAAACCTTTTTGCCACAGTTCGCATTGATTTGCCATCCTGGATGAACTGCACTACCTGAGCCACTTGTATGGGTTGTAGACTCCGTCTCATGCTACCACTAGAGTGAGAGCACCGCCAGCATTCAAAAGTGACCAAAACATCAGCCAGGAAGCATAGGAACTGAGAAGTGGTCTGTGGTCACCACCTGCAGAATCACTCCTGTTTTGGGGGGTGTCTTGCTAATTACCTATAATTTCCACCTTTTGTCTATTCCATTTGCACAACAGCATGTGAAATTTATTGTCAATCAGTGTTGCTTCCTAAGTGGACAGTTTGATTTCACAGAAGTGTGATTGACATGGAGTTACATTGTGTTGTTTAAGTGTTCCCTTTATTTTTTTGAGCAGTGTATATATAGTGCATTCGGAAAGTATTCAGATCCCTTGACTTTTTCGACATTTTGTTACATTACAGCCTTATTCTAAAATGGTTTAAATTGGGTTTATTTTTTCCTTCATCAATGTACACACACTACCCCATAATGACAAAGCAAAAACAGGTTTAGAAATTTTAGCAAATTTATTACAAATAAAAAAACAGAAATATCACATTGATATAAGTATTCAGACCCTTCTACTCTGTACTTTGTTGAAGCACCTTTGGCAGCGATTACAGCCTCGAATCTTCTTGGGTATGACGCTACAAGCTTGGCACATCTTTATTTGGGGAGTTTCTCCCATTATTCTCTGCAGATCTTCTCAAGCTTTGTCAGGTTGGATGGGGTGCGTCGCTGCACAGCTATTTTCAGTTCTCTCCAAAGATGTTTGATCGGGTGCAAATCCGGGCTCTGGCTGGGCCACTCAAGGACATTCAGAGACAAGTCCCTGAAGCCACTCTTGCATTGTCTTGGCTGTGTGCTTAGGGTCGTTGAGTGGCCCTAAGGTGAACCTTAGTCTCAGTCTGAGGTCCTGAGGGCTCTGGAGCAGGTTTTTATCAAGGATCTCTCTGTACTTTGCTCCGTTCATCTTTCCCTCAATCCTGACTAGTCTCCCAGTCCCTGTCGCTGAAAAACATCCACACAGCCAGGGTTGGGGTGTAACAGATTACATGTATTACATGTAATCCATTACATGTAAGGGATTACAAATAACGGTAACTCTAATCCGTTACATTACCAGCAAAAATATTGTAATCAGATTAGACACTTTTGAAAAACTAGATTACTTCAAGGATTACTTAGAAATTCAGAAAGGATGTTTGAATTTTTTTGGGACACTTCTCCATTCTCAATGACATTCAAATCATCATTGAAAAAAGGCAAAAGTTAAAGTTCGTTCTACCTGAGCGAGTCTGACCACAGCTTTTGTAGGCTACAGTCCAAACTATGTCTTCCAATGGTGCGACTGCTGTCGGCAACCTAAGATGATCCAACTTGAATAAACACTCGGAAGTAAGGATGACAGCAGAGGTGTAGTCTACGGCGATACAGATATAACTTATTATTGATATCTACATAGCGCATTGATGTGAATCAGCATTATGCTGCCACCACCATGCTTCACCGTAGGGATGGTGCCAGGTTTCCTCCAGACATGACGCTTGGCATTCAGACCAGAGAATCTTGTTTATAATTGTCAGAGTCCTTTAGGTGCCTTTTGGCAAACTCCAAGTGGGCTGTCATGTGCCTTTTCTCATGGTCTGGCCACTCTACCATAAAGGCCTGATTGGTGTTGTGCTGCAGAGATGGTTGTCCTTCTGGAAGGTTCTCCCATCTCCACAGAGGAACTCTGGAGCTCTTTCAAAGTGATCATTGGGTTCTTGGTCACCTCCCTGACCAAGGCCCTTCTCCCCCGATTTCTCAGTTTAGCCGGGCGGCCAGCTCTAGGAAGAGTCTTGGTGGTTCTAAACGTCTTCCATTTAAAAATTATGGAGGCCACTATGTTCTTGGGGACCTGCAATGCTACAGACATTTTTTAGTACCCTTCCCCAGATCTGTGCCTCGACACAATCGTGTCTCAGAGCTCTACGGACAATTCCTTCGACCTCATGGCTTGGTTTTTGTTCTGACATGCACTGTCAACTGTGGGACCTTATATAGACAGGTGTGCACCTTTCCAAATAACATCCAATCAATTGAATTGACCACAGGTGGACTCTCCCAGTCCCTGTCGCTGAAAAACATCCACACAGCCAGGGTTGGGGTGTAACAGATTACATGTATTACATGTAATCCATTACATGTAAGGGATTACAAATAACACAAGTTGTGTAAACATCTCCAAGGATGATCAATGGAAACTGGATGCACCTGAGCTCAATTTCGAGTCCCATAGCAAAGAGTCTGAATACTTACGTAAATAAGGTTTTTTTTCCCTTTTTTTTTTCTCCATTTGCAAACACTTCTAAAAACCTGTTTTCGCTTTGTCCTTATTGGGTATTGTGTGTAGATTGAGGATTTGTATTTATTTAATCAATTTTAGAATAAGGATTTAACTTAACAAAATGTGGAAAAAGTCAAGGTGTCTGAATCCTTTCTGAATGCACTAAGTATATTTTAAACCAAATACTTTTAGACTTTAACTCAAGTAGAATTTTACTAGGTGACTTTTACTTGAGTCATATTCTATTAAGGTATCTTTACTTTTACTCAAGTATGAAAATTGAGTACCTTTTCCAACACTAATGGGGTGAGACGCCCTCTGTGTGGTAAGACGCCCCCCGTTAGTCTTACAAAATTCTTTTAACAGTTCCTTTGGTTGCAACTTGTCCTGATCAACTACAATTTTCCTGTTTTTCATCAGTTTGAAGTCATTCCATCAAAACAATGAGGTAAATATATATATTTTTTAATTGTCGTTTAGAAAAAGTTGTAGATATAATCACACTTGACCAAATAAATCATCGTCGTCAACTAATCAAATGCTCCTTTCATAAAAATGACATTTTATTAAATAAAAAAAAAGTAAACTGCAGCCATTTTCCATTATAGTTTGTTACCATAAGCATGACCATCATCCACCTAAAAATAACATTTTAAAAAGTATCCAAACTTTTTTTCAGCAATTAGACATTGATCTTAGGTGGGTAGTCTTACCCCATGTTACCCTACACATGTCGCAACTATTATTTTGGGGTTGAATAAACCGGTCAATGGCAAAAAGCTGTGGTCACTCCCAGATGTCGCTGTAGGGATTTGTGTTGAGTAGTTGTGACAGAACACCCGCCGCGCTCCCTTTTACAACGCATGCTCAGTTTTTTTTTCTATCACAAGTTTGACCCCGTCTATTTCTTCTGCGCACTGCACTGTCTATATAGTGCCCATGCTTTTCCCACGCAGTCTCTTTCCCCGGCCACAAAACAACCGTGAGTGTAACTCACCGTTCTTTAACTACTTAAAAAAAAAAAAATACATAAAATCTCAAAAATAAGTATCTGTCGTAATCTAAAAAAATATTTGAAATCACAAAATATTATTTTGGGGGGTTAATAATAGGCCTCGGGCTTAACCCGACGTTTAGGACAAATCGAATTTTCAGGAGAATACGCCGAAATTCTATTCTGTTTTAGCTGTCTCTTTTCTTTTCTCGTCAGCGAGTCGTGGAATACTTTTAGGTCAAGTGACATTTTGGTGGAAAGAGCGTCTTAGGCTCATTACGCAGAGATTCTGCCCCGGCGGACAATTCTTAACAATTCTCGTGGCTAGCGTGAGGGAAGAACTCATACATTTTGTGTACTTCAAGAAATGAACACAGCGAATGAGGGGAGTTATCCAATGGCTTCTCTATATGTTGGCGACCTGCACCCTGATATCACTGAAGCTATGTTGTATGAGAAATTCAGCCCAGCTGGACCAGTGCTGTCTATTCGAGTATGTCGTGATATGATCACCCGACGCTCTCTGGGTTATGCCTATGTGAATTTCTCGCAACCCACGGACGGTAAGAAAAAAAGCATGCCTCAAAATCGGTGTCTGTTTGCATTACGGTAAAGAGTTGATTGGATCTTTGATTTGAGCATGTTGTCCACCGTGTTATTCTGTGCATCTGTCTAAGAGTATACAATGTAAAGCACATCTTGCTTTTAATGAGTATCAATTGTGTTATGATTTCCTGTTAGAAAGTACACAATATATACACAAGTTTAGACACCCCATCAAATTAGTGGATTCGGCTATTTGAGCCATACCCGTTGCAGAAAGGTGTATAAAATCGAGCACACTGCCATGCAATGTCCATAGACAAACATTGGCAGTAGAGACTGGCCTTACTGAAGAGCTCAGTGACTTTCAACACGGCACCTTCATAAGATGCTACCTTTCCAACAAGTAATTTAGTCAAATTTCTGCCCTGCTAGAGTGCCTTAAGTGCTGAACTTAAGTGCTGTTATTGTGAAGTGGATACGTCTAGGAGCATCAACGTCTCAAACGCGAAGTGGTAGACCACACAAGCTCACAGAACGGGACTGTCTGTCCCCGGTTGTAACACTCACTACAGGGTTCCAAACTGCCTCTGGAAGTAACGTCAGCACAATAATTGTTCGTTGGGATCTTCATGAAATGGGTTTCCATTGCCGAGCAGCAGCACACAAGTCTAAGATCCCCATGCGCAATACCAAGTGTCGGCTGGAGTGGTGTAAAGCTGGCCACCATTGGACTCTGGAGCAGTGGAAACGAGTTCTCTGGAGTGATGCGCTATCCTTCACCATCTGGCAGTCCGATGGATGAATCTGGATTTTGGCGGATGCAAGGAGAACGCTACCTGCCCCAATGCATAGTGCCGACTGTAAAGTTTGGTGGAGGAGGAATAATGGCCTGGGGCTGTCTTCATGGTTCGCGCTAGGCCCCTTAGTTCCAGTGAGGGGAAATCTTAAAGCTACAGCATACAATGTCATTCTAGACAATTCTGTGCTTCCAACATTGTGGCAACAGTTTGGGGAAGGCCCTTTCCTGTTTCGGCATGACAATACTCCCGTGCACAAAATGAGGTCCATACAGAAATGGTTTGTCGAGATCAGTGTGGAAGAACTTAACTGGCCTACACAGAGCCCTGACCAAAACCCCATATAACAGCTTTGGGGTGAATTGGAACGCACACGGCGAGCCAGGCCTAATCCCCTAACATTAGTGCTTGACCTCACTAATGGTCTTGTGGCTGAATGGAAGCAAGTCCCCGCAGCAATGTTCCAACATCTTGTGGAAAGCCTTCCCAGAAGAGTGGAGGCTGTTATAGCAGCAAAGCGGGGACCAACTCTGTATTAATGCCCATGATTTTGGAATAAGATTTTAATGGGCAGGTGTCCACATACTTCTGATCATATCTACATAATTCACACCTACTTTTGATCATATTTACATCATTCACACCTATGTTACCTATATAGAGCTCTGTGGTTACCTCCCGACTCCACTACAAAGTGCAAACATACCAATACAAAGGCAATCTAAGAGGTGTAGGCTAAGCCCCAACTCTGCAAGTAACAAAATTAATGGGCGAGGATAAACGTTTTCCCTCACTGTGGACTCTCAAGTAAACTTGCTCAGAACCATGCATGGCACAGTCAGTGTACTAAAGCATACTGTACAGACTCAAACTACGTTTTGCCTTGTATGGACCAACTCTGTTGAGTGGAGAAGTACACATTTGGAATAGTATCTCTTGACCAATATAGCAATGATGGCCCACTTCTTCCATCTGACCGTGTTGGAGGATTGACCAGAATCTGCTCCAAGACTCCTGCTTTGTACATGTTGTAGCCAGGCTACTGTCTGTGTTCTGCATTTACGTTTGAATAAGTGGAGCTACAGTTTTTCTCCAGAGTACTGCTCCACACTGCCTAACCCAGGGTTTCCCAAACTCTGTCCTCAGGATCCCATGTTTTGGCTTTTTCCCTAGCACTACACAGCTGATTCAAATCAACTAATCATCAAGTTTTGATAATTTGAATCAGCTGTGTGTTGTTGGGGCAAAAACCAAAATGTGCACCCCTTGGGGTCTCGAGGCCCGAGTTTGGGAAACGCTGGAACCCAAAGTGACCCATTTCAGCTCCTATTTAAAGGGCCATCAGGGAAAACGTTCTGCATTGAAATAAATTCCCATCGCCTCCCCTGCTGCCTTACACACACAGAGAGGAAGAAAAGGCACATCTGAACATTAACTTGTGCATTTCTCTGCTTTCTTTGGATCATGTGATGTCATGCATTTGTGTGTCATCTGATCTGAAAAGAATAAGTCTGAATAGATAGCAGGAATGTATTGGTAGAAGCAGAAACTTTTCTCTGGGATGTAACAGTTTGGAATGTTTTCATTTTATACCTGCCATCACTTGTCTGAGCCAGTGTAGAGAACCCCATGGCAATATTACCTTGAGGTTGTATTTTGATCACATAAACACAATATAACGTCATGTCTAGGTTGTGAATATACAGGTTAAGACAACATCATCACAAACCTGTTACCAGCGCCATTGCTAACTAGCATAGCTAGTCCCATTGTTGCAAAGAGTTATGGGATATTAGAATCCCATTGTTTTAAAGGCTCTGAATGGTCAATTTGACCTCTGAAGTGGCCGTACTGCGACGCATACGTCAGGGCTTTCATACTTCTTGCGCTGAACAGAGCTATTGTGAAGTAAGTTGTCAAGGAAGTGAGTTTGTGTTTATACAAGACCACCCGCCCCCACCTACCATCAACCAATCATGTCAATACGGAGCTATATGGAGCCCTCCGCATTGTTTGAAAATTTGAGAGTGGCAAGGCGATGCGGTATGGCGCATGATTTGGCCTCTGCATGCCTCCCGGGGCTTCGTTATGCTGTCACTCTCCATACGAAGTCTCCGACTACATTGTCGGGTCAAGCATGAGTTGGCTTTTAACCTTTGTCATCTTCAACCTAGCATCATGTCACGAAGTAAAAGTGTAGTACAACTACTACCACATACACTGAACAAAAATATAAACGCCTCATGTAAAGTGTTGGTCCCATGTTTCATGAGCTGAAATAAAAGATCCCAAAAATGTTCTTAGTTTGTTTTACGTCCATTAGTGAGAATTTCTCCTTTGCCAAGATAATCCATCCGCCTGACAGGTGAGGCATATCAAAAGCGACTTAAACCGCATGATCATTACACAGGTGCACCTTGTGCTGGGGACAATAAAAGGCCACTCTACAATTTGCTGATTTGTCACACAACACATTGCCACAGACGTCTCAAGATGTAAAGGGAGCGTGCAATTGGCATGTACACTGCAGGAATGTCCACGAGCTGTTGCCAGAGAATGTAATGTTAATTTCTCTACCATAAGCTGTCTTCAATGTCGTTTTGGAAAATTCGTCAGTACGTCCAACCGGCCTCAACACACCAGCCCAGGACATCCACATCTGGCTTCTTCACCTGCGGGATCGTCGGAGACCAGTCACTCGGGCATCTGATGAAACTGTAGGTTTGCACAACCAAAGAATTTCTGCAGAAACTGTCAGAAACCGTCTCAGGGAAGCTCATCTGCGTGTTCGTCATCCTCACCAGGGTCTTGACCTGACTGCAGTTCGGTGTTGTAACCGACTTCAGTGGGCAAATGCTCACTTTCGGTGGCCACTGGCACGCTGAAGTGTGCTCTTCATGGATTAATCCTGGTTTCAACTGTACCGGGCAGATGGCAGACAGCATGTGTGGGCGAGTGGTTTGCTGATGTCAACGTTGTGAAGAGACCCCATGGTGGAGGTGGGGTTATGGCATGGGCAGGCATAAGCTACGGACAACGAACACAATTGCATTTTATCGATGGCAATTTGAATGCACAGAGATACCATTACGAGATGCTGAGGCCCATTGTTGTGCCATTCATTCACCGCCATCACCTCCATCACCTCATGTTTCAGCATGATAATGCACGGCCCCATGTCGCAAGGATCTGTACACCATTCCTGGGAACTTAAAATGTCCCAGTTCTTCCATGGCCTGCATACTCACCAGACATGTCACCTATTGAGCATGTTTGGGACGCTCTGGATTGACGAGTAAGACAATGTTACAGTTCCCGCCAATATCCAGGAACTTCATACAGCCATTGAAGAGGAGAGTGAGACAACATTCCACAGGCCACAATCAACAGCCTGGTCAACTCTATGCGAAGGAGATGTGCATGAGGCAAATGGTGGTCACACCAGATACTGACTGGTTTTCTGATTCACACCCCTACTTTTTTTTTTTAAAGGTATCTGTGACCAACAGATGTATATCTGTATTCCCAGTCAAGTGAAATCTGTAGATTTAGGGCCTAGTGAATTTATTTCAATTAATTCAGTTCAGATATTTCCTTTTATATGAACTGTAACTCAGAAAAATCTTTGAAATTGTTGCGTTTTCATATTTTTGTTCAGTGAATTTGAAAAGAGTAGTCTTCCTTCATGTGTCTAAAGTCACTTTGGCTGACCATCTCCACTTTCAGCATGTCACAGCTGCATTTAAGTTTCAAGACCTGGTGTTGATCATCTGAACATTCTTGTTGAATGTGTCTCCCATCAATGGCAGGCAGATAATGCTCAACTCACATTCCACACCAGCACATACTCTCAGGACCCCTCTCTAAATATCTCTCAGGCAGCCTAAATATTCCCTGCCTATAATATCTAAAACCCTAAAGTCTCCACTTAAGGGTAATGTTTGACAGAATATATTAGGGTGGCTACCTGCCTCGCCTAGAATAAACTTTTCAGTTTTCATGACAAAATACATTTATAGAATGTCACATTTACCTGTGAAGTTCACTTCAAGGGTTTTTTGTGTGTTACATTCAGTTCACCTCTTGTTTGATTTCATGTGTTTATCTATTTCTGCTATTCATCCATTCAGCAATCCCAGCTCCACATGGTGCTCATGTTTTTTCATCAAGGTTGGCCATGGGAACCTTCCAGAACTAGACAGACAATGAAAAACCATCACACACCATCTCTGAGCTGGTTTGTGTGAAGTACAATTGCACAGCAAACTGCTGATGCCAGCAGACGCAAGGGAGCTCTGTTTTGTTTACCGGACATGTTTATCTCTAAAGCCCGGGTGTGTGTTGCTGTGGAGTGACGGGAACAAAGGGGAGGTCTCTGGTTGGCACGTGTGCCCAGATGGACATGAGAGGCAGCAGGAAAATGCGAACTGGCACAACATAAATAACGATAGGCAGATCTAGAAACATAAATCGAAGTTACAGCACACTGGCAGCATATGTAGTTTGGACAAATAAAATGAATAGTGGCTGGTATTAATTAGAACCTCTAAAAGAGAACCTGTTAAAGAATGTCACGTTTTCAAGAGCCATTTGCCCCCTTTGAATTATAACCGTACATGTACAGTATGTATCCCATTGTTTATATTCATTATGAGAGTGTGCATAAATTATGACTTGTGGCCTGCAAGGCACTTCTGGTCCTATGTGTCTGAGCGCCATGTGCCCTCCCCTAACAGCTGGTCAGTGTGGTGGCAGGCGGGGGTCAGACTCAATAGTCACATGGTTTAGTTAGTAGTTAGGACACTCCAATAGTAGCGTGTTTTTTTAAAAGAAATGTGCCTTAATTAATTAACTTCTTATGGCTGCAGGGGCAGTATTGAGTAGCTTGGATGAAGGTGCACAGAGGTGCCCATATTAAACGGCCTGCTCCTCAGTCCCAGTTGCTAATATATGCATATTATTATTCATATTGGATAGAATACTCTGAAGTTTCTAAAACTGTTTGAATTATGTCTGAGTATAACTTAACTCATATGGCAGGCAAAAACCTGAGAAGTTCCACTTCCTGTTTTCTGAGGTAGCAGATTTTCAACCAAGCTCTCAATGAAATTACAGCGAGATATGGATGAGTTTTCACTTCCTACGGCTTCCACTAGATGTCAACAGTAAACAGAACTTTGTCTGATGACTCTAATGTGAAGGGGGGGGCCGAAGGAGACAGGAATGAGTAATCACTGCCACGAGCTGATCACGCATTCACCATGCGCCTTCACATGAGGAGGACGTCCGTTTTTAATTATTTCAGGGGATTTTAATGAAACACCTGATGCCTCTGCTGATCGTTTTCCTCCTAGAACGAGTCAAAACCCTCAAAATAGTAACATTATCATTACATTGTGCAAGGATCTCTGTGTTGAGGATGCCTGGCGTTATTTCAATCCGGATGCTAAGGGTTATACCTGGACCAACAAAACTATGTCACGTAAATCTAGAGTAGATTTATTCCTAATTTCCCCTTTTTCGTTACAATTTGTTATAGATGTAGATCATCAGTTGGCTCCCTTTTCTGATCATCACTTGATTTCCCTGAATTTACAAGCTACTAAAAAATCAAAAGGTACTCGAGGATATTGGAAATTAAACAATACACTTGAAAACAGCAAATCATTAGCTAAAGATATTTTTGCAAGAAAAGATTTGGGTCATGGAAGTAGATGGGAATATATATATATATATATATATATAAATATAAAGTCAGTGGTAGCCATTAAACGCGCCAAAGAGCTGATGCAATTAAAGAACCATAGAGAAAAGGAGATGATGAGCAAGCTTGACAGTTTTCTAAAGAAAGATAATCTATCTGAAGAAGAGGAGTTAGAACAGACTTACACGGATCTGGCAAAGGGCGCCTTTGTAAGGTCAAGAGCAAAATGGATTGAAGAGGGGGAAAGAAACACTAGTTACTTTTTTGCACTTGAAAAGAGAAACTACAAAAGAAAATCTATAACTGCACTCAAAATTAACGATGTTTTATGCAAAGATCCCATTACAATATCATTTGTCAATTCCTTTTATGAAAACCTTTACAGCTCTCAATTTCAGGAAGATGGTTGTGAAAGTTACATTTGCCCCATTCATAGTTGTGTCCCGGTAATTGAGGATGATTTCCACTCAGTTTGCGATTGACCTGTGTCAATTGGAGAAATTAGAGAGGCTCTGAATTCAATGAAAAAAGGGAAGTCACCTGGCCCTAATGGCCTGTCAGTTGAATTCTATAGACAGTTTTGGGAGTTGCTAGAAGACCCGATTTTCAATATGTTTCAAGATTGCATTAAAAATGGGGAAATGGTCTCCACTATGAAACAGGGCCTTATTTATTTGATTCCGAAGCCTGATAAAGACCCTTCTCTCATTGACAATTGGAGACCAATTACTTTATTAAATGTTGATTAAAAATTGATTGCTCTGGTTTATGCCAAAATATTAAAGAAAGGAATAGATACCATTTATAAATGAGACTCATACAGGATTTATGAAGGGCTGTCACATAAGCTCTAACATTCGTTTAGTCTTGGACCTTATAGATTATTCAGATGCAATTGACTCAGATGCGGTTGTCCTATTTCTGGACTTCTGTAAAGCTTTTTGACCCATTGAACATGAACTTCTCTTTAGGTCTTTTAAACTTTTTGGATTTGGTGAACATTTTATTAAAGTAATTTGCATGTTTTACAAAGATATAAATAGTTCTGTGCTACTAAACCTTTTTTATTTTATTTATTTTTTAATTCACCTTTATTTAACCAGGTAGGCTAGTTGAGAACAAGTTCTCATTTGCAACTGCGACCTGGACAAGATAAAGCATAGCAGTGTGAACAGACAACAACACAGAGTTACACATGGAGTAAACAATAAACAAGTCAATAACATGGTAGAAAAAAAAGAGAATCTATATACAATGTGTGCAAAAGGCATGAGGTAGGCAATAAATCGAGTAATTACAATTTAGCAGATTAACACTGGAGTGATAAATCATCAGATGATCATGTGCAAGAAGAGAATACTGGTGTGCAAAAGAGCAGAAAAGTAAATAAATAAAAGCAGTATGGGGGGTGAGGTAGGTAAATTGGGTGGGTAGTTTACAGATGGACTATGTACAGCTGCAGCGATCGGTTAGCTGCTCAGATAGCAGATTTTTAAAGTTGTTGAGGGAGATAAAAGTCTCCAACTTCAGAGATTTTTGCAATTCGTTCCAGTCGCAGGCAGCAGAGAACTGGAAGGAAAGGCGTCCAAATGAGGTTTTGGCTTTAGGGATGATCAGTGAGATACACCTGCTGGAGCGCGTGCTACGGGTGGGTGTAGCCATCGTGACCAGTGAACTGAGATAAGGCGGCACTTTACCTAGCATAGCCTTGTAGATGACCTGGAGCCAGTGGGTCTGACGACGAACATGTAGCGAGGGCCAGCCGACTAGGGCATACAGGTCGCAGTGGTGGGTCGTATAAGGTGCTTTAGTAACAAAACGGATGGCACTGTGATAAACTGCATCCAGTTTGCTGGACCTTAATACTTCCAAAAGATTTAGCATCAACAGAAGTGTACGACAGGGATGCCCAATTTCGCCATTTTTATTAATTTTGGTTGTGGAACTTCTATCTTTAGATATTCTGAATGATGCAAATTTGTATGGCTTAACCATTTTTAACAAAGAAATCTAAATTTCCCAACTGGCTGATGATACTACTCTTTTCTTAAGAGACAAAGACCAGGTCGCACATGCCCTTAATGCTATAACTGCATTTTCTACTGCATCGGGATTAATGCTGAATGTTTCTAAATGTGAAATCTTATGTTTATTTGACTCTGATGATAAAGAAATTGAAAATATTCCTGTAATGGACTGTGTTAAATATTTAGAAATACATCTGTCAAAAAAACAGTCAGACAACATTTGAATTTCTCTCCTAAAATTAAGAGAACTAAAAATATATTTAATAATTGGCTACAAAGAGATCTTTCTATACTTGGGAGAGTACTTCTGTCCAAGGCAGAGGGACTGTCTCGTTTTGTGTACCCCTCATTATCGTTATGTGTAAATCCAGCTACTTGTAAAGAGATCAATAAGACCTTTCTTGACTTCATCTGGAAAAATAAGTCTCACAAACTAAAAAAATCTGTCCTTTCTAACAAAAGAGCTGAAGGCGGTCTAGAAGTGTTGGATTTTGTTGACATAAATAACACTTTCAAGATAAACTGGTTGAAAAAATGTTTGCTCGATACTGATTCAATATGGTATTTCATTCCAAATAATGTGTTTAATAAATTGGGAGGTCTTCAATTTTTACTGAAATGTAATTATATTCCTGAAAGATTACCTGCTAAATTGGCTAGGTTTCACCAACAAGCTTAATGGCCTGGAAAATATGTTTCCTGCACAATTTTTCCCCTCATAAAGCTCTTTTGTGGAATAATTCAGACATAACTGTAAGGAATAAGTCAATGTTCTACCCCAGCTGGCATGAGAGGAATATTAACTTTGTTCTTGATATTTTCGACAACAAGGGTAATATTCTCACATATGAACAATTTCTAACATTGAAAGAGTTTCCAATACCTTTCAGAGAGTTTATTTCTGTGATCAAAGCCGTTCCCAGTGGTCTAACTACACTTATGAAAAGTAATCTTAATTTTGGGAATGATCACAAAGTTTATCCAGAACTCAGATTGGAAGGCGTGGGCTTACTTGAGAAATCTTGTTGTAATAAATATATAAGACAAATTCTTCATTCACAAAACAAACTTACACCGAGAGGAAAGTTTTTCAGGAACATGCTTATTCCTGACATTGTCTGGAAAAATGCATGGTTAAGGCCTTACAAATACTGTATACCAAACAAAGTTAAGGAAGTGCACTTCAAAATTTTACATAAATTATATAATATGTTACTATTGCAATGATAACAAAACCACTGAAATGATTGTTCATTTTTTTTATTCTTGTTGCCAAATACTTTATACACAAACAAAAATTCCAAAATTCTATACCAAAATTACCAATTTCTCTGATTGAATTTAATTATCTTATTAAAACACTAACCCTAGTGAATAACGACAAGAATAACATCTTCATGAATCATTATAATAAGATATTTTCAGAGTGAATATAATTGCACTTAAATTGTATATTTTTTGTATTTTATTTGTATTTATAGATATATATATTTTTTTTTTGAGCATTGTTAATACCGGTGTTTGGTTTGCTAGACATGTTTGATGTTGCAATGTAAGTTGATTTTTGTTATATGAATTAAAAAAGAGGACGTCCGTTCCACCGCTCCTCTGAAGTAAATCTAATTCTCCGGTTGGAACGTTATTCAAGATGTATGTTAACAACGTTCTAAAGATTGATTCAGTACATCGTTTGACATGTTTCTACTGACTGTTACGGAACTTTTGGACATTTCGTCACGTTATAGTGGAGGCGCTTTGTGACTTTGGAATTGTTTACCAAAGGCGCGAACCAAAGTAGCTAATTGGACATAAATAACGGACATTATCGAACAAATCAAGCATTTATTGTGGACCTGGGATTCCTAGGACTGCATTCTGATGAAGTTCATCAAAGGTAAGGAAACATTTATCATGTATTTTCTGGTTTCTGTTGACCCCAAAATTCTTCTGAGCTCCGTCTCAGATTATTGCATGATTTGCTTTTTCCGTAAAGTTTTTTTGAAATCTGACACAGCAGTTGCATTAAGGAGAGGTATATCTATAATTCCATGTGTATAACTTGTATTATCATCTGCATTTATGATGAGTATTTCTGTTGAAACGATGTGGCTATGCAAAATCACTTGATGTTTTTGGAACTAGTGAATGTAACGCGCCAATGTAAACTCAGATTTTTTGTTATAAATATGAACTTTATCAAACAAAACATGAGTGTCATTTGATGAAGATAATCAAAGGTTAGTGATTAATTTTATCTCTATTTCTGCTTTTTCTGACTGCTATCTTTCGCTGGAAAAATGGCTGTGCTTATTGTGGTTTGGTGGTGACCTAACATGATCGTTTGTAGTGCTTTCGCTGAAAAGGATATTTGTAATCGGACACTTTGGTGGGATTAAAAACAAGAATAACTTTAAAATGATATAAGACACATGTATGTTTGAGGAATTTTAATTATGAGATTTCTGTTGTTTTGAATTTGGCGCCCTGCACTTTCTCTGGCTGCTGTCATATCGATCCCGGTAGCGGGATGCAGCCATAAGAAGTTTTAAACTAGGGCCAGTAGTTTTTTTCTGACCACATGACCAGGAATAACTTCTAGTCCTGTCCACCAGGACACAATTTGGTGGAGTGAATGATTGGGAGGCGTACATATGGTGTAGCATGCAGAGTGGTGTGGTGTCCATGATTCGAAGTGGGCACTAAATAGCATAAACAACATGGTGTGGTGGACCCAGTGGCTGAGATGTTTTTAATGTTGTAAGTTAACACCCTGACTCTACCCTCTGACCTCTCCCCCTGCCCTCTAGCCGAGAGAGCCCTAGACACCATGAACTTTGATGTGGTGAAAGGGAAGCCAATCAGAATCATGTGGTCACAGCGAGATCCCTCACTCAGGAAGTCTGGGGTGGGCAACGTGTTCATCAAGAACCTGGACAAGACCATTGACAACAAGGCCCTCTATGACACCTTCTCTGCCTTTGGGAACATCCTGTCTTGCAAAGTAAGATGGAAGTGTTTCCGGCCAGACATCTGTATGACCATAGACATTATGTGTATACGTACTAGGTAATGTATTTTTTAAACGGCATACATTAATTTCTCAAACAGGTTGTATGTAATGAGAATGGATCCAAGGGATACGCGTTTGTGCACTTTGAAACGCAGGACGCAGCTGACCGCGCCATCGAGAAGATGAACGGCATGCTTCTGAACGATCGCAAGGTGTGAGTGTCTGATTAACTAGGAGAGGGTGGGGAATGTTGGTTTTAAGTTTTGGCTGACTTTTCTTAGCGAATTGAATTATGGGAAATTTCAGGCACGGAGTGACCATAATTGTACACTTGCTAACTCAATCAAAAACGAGGGCTGAGGGGCTTACATTGCCAACTTCCCTTGCTTTGTTAATCATTTGGACCAACGATAAAGATGGCCGCGGGGATTCCCCCAAGGGCATAAGGCGAGGGTAAGTGGTGGAGGGTATGTCTTTAATGAGTTTGAAACACAGCCCCTGTTCCTGGAGATCTACCCTCTTGTAGGTTTTCACTCCAATCCCAGTTGTATCTAACCTGATTCAGCTTATCAATCATCTAATAATTAGATTCAGGTGCGCTAGATTAGGGTTGGAGCGAAAACTTACTGGACGGTAGCTCTCCAGGAACAGGGTTGGAGACTCCTGGTTAAGATAAATCAAGGGCAGCTAGGATGTTGATAAGGATTGTAGTAGCTCATCTGTTTGCCTATACTGTGACAAGGCAAAAGACAATTCAACTTGTTAAGGGGGAAGTTAAACAGTTCTGGTGATAATGAAGGTGAATGAGAGAACTCAAAAAGGGTTCTTTGGCCATCCCCATAGGTATAGGAGAACCTTTTTTTCGGTTCCAGGTAGAACCCTTTCGGGTTCCATGTAGAACCCTCTGGAAAGGGATACACATGGAACCCAAAGGAGTTCTACCTGGAACCAAAAAGGACTCTAGATAGATATAACGAGCCATGTAACACCCCACACTGTCCCCATACACCCTGGCTTTCTGTGTGGTTTGTTGAACTACACAACTAACAGTGAATGATTTTTTGCAGTGCTTACTGGGAAATTAACCTTTTTTTTAAACCTACAAAACATGTCCACACTCTGGTCACCTCACACCCCGTGTTAGCTGAGCGTCCGTCTGTACGTTTGTCCACCCCGTCTGCCTGCCTGTCGTGTGTATGTGTGTCTAACCACGCTTGTGTGTTTTAGTGATGGAGCGAGTGCAGGGATGCAATACTGGAGCACGGATTGGGAGAGGTCTGCATAGCAAGGTAAAGTCTGAGTTGAGGAAAATGATCCAACAAGCTCGTTTGGTCCTCAGCTTTCCTCTTTATGAACCTCTGTCCCTCCATCCTTCAGGTCTTGGACCAGGACATGTCATTCTTTGTGTGCTGTGTTCTGGGTGTATAGCATGAATGCTCTGTTTTCCTGATTGTGGTGCCACAAACCGTGCAAGAAGTTTGATCAATGTTGTTCCTGAGAGGTCCTTGACTGACTCAATGTGCTCTTATACGAAGTGCTTCCTTCTATTTAGTAGTCATGTCTGGGCATCCTCAATGTCAGTGCTGTGAACTCCAGCTTGAAGCCAGAAAACATGTATCTCAGATGAAAAACATGAGAGTTGGATCACAGTCCCTTTCTCCCTCCTGCTCAGGACTGTTTTACAAGAGTTGTGTCGCTGCTCTCTCGCTGTGTTTAGGTTCGTTGGACGTTTCAAGTCTAAGAAGGAGAGGGAGGCAGAACTGGGGGCCAAAGCAAAGGAGTTCACCAACGTCTACATCAAGAACTTTGGAGACGACATGAATGATGACAAGCTAAAGGAAATGTTTGACCAATACGGTAAGCTGTGACACACAGGTTCATACTGAGTTTTCTCATTAGTGGAGCCATTTAGTTTTTCACATATTAGTCTTGAAATCCACCCACGCAACCTAAACATGAACTTGCCTTTCTCCAAACTCATATACCGGAGTCCCAATTATTCCCTTTTCCTCCCTGCAGGTAAAACTCTCAGTGTGAGGGTTATGGCTGACCCCAGTGGCAAATCCAGAGGTTTTGGCTTTGTGAGTTACGAGAAACACGAGGATGCTAACAAGGTAGGTATATTATACCCACATAACAACAGTTGTCAATACAAGTCAGTGGGATTTCATGGTTGGTGGAAAAATACTGAGACAATCACTCATCACATTGTGTTAACTTATGGGTTTACTACATATACACTGGTTGTAATGAATTAATCTCTACTCAGGCATGTGAGGAGATGAACGGTCAAGAGTTCAACGGGAAGACCGTCTTCGTGGGGCGTGCTCAGAAGAAGATGGAGCGGCAGGCAGAGCTAAAGAGAAAGTTTGAGATGTTGAAACAGGAGAGGATCAGCCGTTACCAGGTCAGTCACCTCCTCTGGCACCACTATGTCTAACAGAACACTGATAAGAAACAAATGCCATCATTCAACTTGACATATTGTTTCATAGTACCCACCCATTAGGCAACAAGCCAGGCTGAGAATGTGTGTCATGACTGTGTATTTCTGGTTTCAGGGCGTTAACCTTTACATTAAGAACTTGGACGACACCATTGACGACGAGAAGCTGCGAAAGGAGTTTACCACATTCGGGTCTATCACCAGTGCCAAGGTGAGCGCGTTTAGCAGAGGTCAATGTGATCCAACAACACAATGACCCCTTTTTACTTTTCTAGTTGGAGTATGTTATCCAGATCTAACACAGCTGACTTCTTTCAATGCAGGTGATGCTGGAGGAGGGGCGGTCCAAGGGCTTTGGGTTCGTCTGCTTCTCCTCTCCTGAGGAGGCCACCAAGGCTGTGACTGAGAAGAACGGGTGCATCGTGGGCTCCAAGCCACTCTACGTGGCCTTGGCTCAGCGCAAAGAAGAGCGCAAGGCCCACCTCACTAACCAGTATGTGCAGCGCATCGCTGGCATGAGGGCCATGCCAGCCAACGCCATCATCAACCAGTTCCAGCCCGCCAGCGGATACTTCATGCCTGCAGTACCACAGGTTAGTATTGAAGGGAGAGCGTGTTCAAATGGTTTTGAGAGTTGTGTGCTTTACTGGAAATGCCCGTCACAACAGCCATGTCAGGGTTCTGACAGTTGATTTGATAGACTGCTGTGCATATGCCAGTAAGAATCTTTTTTTTTTTTTAATGTAGAGTAAGATTGAGAACTTTAATGTTGTGCAACATTATGTGTGCGCGCGTGCGTCAGGCCCAGAACAGGACCACCTACTATGCACCCAATCAGCTGGCCCAGATGAGGCACAACCCCAGCTGGCAGCAGCAGGGTGGCAGAGGCCAAGGTGAGGGTTAGAGATGACATTATACACAATGACTGAATCTATCATGAGTTGTATATCCAGGCAATGTTTATTCAAGTACTACATGTCCTGGTGACATACTGTATTATGGGGACTTTAACTTCTGTCCAATAATAACCCTGCCTCCACCTTCCTTCCTAGGTGGGTTCCAGGGAATGCCCAACTCCCTGCGCCAGCCTGGTCCACGTGCCAACCTGAGACACCTGACTCTCAATGCCAGCGCCCAGGGCCCCCGAAGCATGGGGCCTTCTGGAGCTCAGAGAATTGGTAAGACTGGATTGCCTCAGTACATCTGATTACAATTGACATTGTGGAAATAATACCTCATCAAACTTCATATGCTTGGCTCATACATACTTTGTTTAATCCCTACCATTAGGAATTGCTGGCCAGGCCATGGGTCCTCGTCCCTCCATGGGAGTCCCTGCCCCTCGGGCCATGACATCCTACAAGTACGCCACAAGCGTACGCAACACTAACCCCCAAGTGGTGCATCCCATCGCCTTACAGCAGGTAAAACTCACTAACCTGGCGGCAGGTAGCTTAGCGGTTAGAGCATAGGGCCAGTAACCGAAAGGATGCTGATTCGAATACCCGAGCCGACAAGGTGAAAAAATCTGTCTGTCTCCTTGAGCAAGGCACTTAACCCTAATTTTCTCCAGAGGCGACGTATTACCATGGCTGACCCTGTAAAACAACACATTTAACTGCACCTATCTGGTGTATGTAACCATAAAACGCATATACAGTTGAAGTCGGAAGTTTATACACTTAGGTTGGAGTCATTAAAACTAGTTTTTCAACCACTCCACAAATGTCTTGTTAACAAACAATAGTTTTGGCAAGTCGGTTGGGACATCTACTAGCTTGGAAAATTCCAGAAAATGATGTCATGGCTTTAGACGCTTCTGATAGGCTAATTGACATAATTTGAGACAATTGGAGGTGTACCTGTGGATGTATTTCAAGGCCTACCTCCTGTCCTCCCGGGTGGCGCAGTGGTCTAGGGCACTGCATCACAGTGCTAGCTGCGCCACCAGAGTCTCTGGGTTCGCGCCCAGGCTCTGTCGCAGCCGGCCGCAACCGGGAGGTCCGTGGGGCGACGCACAATTGGCATAGCGTCGTCCGGGTTAGGGAGGGTTTGGCCGGTAGGGATATCCTTGTCTCAGTATGTAAAATGTAATAAAATGTATGCACTCTACTGTAAGTCGCTCTGGATAAGAGCGTCTGCTAAATGACTAAAATGTAAATGCAGTGCTTCTTTGCTTGACATCACGGGAAAATCAAAAGAAATCAGCCAAGACCTCAGAAAAAAAATTGTAGACTTCCACAAGTCTGCTTCATCCTTGGGAACAATTTCCAAAAACCTGAAGGTACCACGCTCATTTGTACAAACAATAGTACACAAGTATAAACATCATAGGACCACGCAGCCGTCATACCGCTCAGGAAGGAGACGCGTTCTGTCTCTTAAAGATGAACGTACTTTGATGTGAAAAGTGCAAATCAATCCCAGAACAACAGCAAAGGACCCTGTGAAGATGCTGGAGGAAACGGGTACAAAAGTATCTATATCCACAGTAAAACGAGTCCTATATCGACATAACCTGAAAGGCCGATCAGCAAGGAAGAAGCCACTGCTCCAAAATCGCCATAAAACAGCCAGACTACGGTTTGCAACTGCACATGGGGACAAAGATGGTACTTTTTGGAGAAATGTCCTCTGGTCTGATGAAACAAAAATAGAACTGTTTGGCCATAATGACCATTGTTATGTTTGGAGGGAAAAGGGGGAGGTTTGCAAGCCAAAGAACACCATCCCAACCGTGAAGCATGGGGGTGGCAGCATCATGTTGTGGGGGTGCTTTACTGCAGGAGGTACTGGTGCACTTAACAAAATAGATGGCAGAACTGAAAAGGCATGTGCGAGCAAGGAGGCCTACAAACCCAACTCCGTTACACCAGCTCTGTCAGTTGGAATGGTCCAAAACTTATTGTTGGAGGCTACCTACATTTAACATTTAAGTCATTTAGCAGACGCTCTTATCCAGAGCGACTTACAAATTGGTGCATTCACCTTATGACATCCAGTGGAACAGCCACTTTACAATAGTGCATCTAAATCTTTTAAGGGGGGTGGGGGGTCAGAAGGATTACTATATCCTATCCTAGGTATTCCTTAAAGAGGTGGGGTTTCAGGTGTCTCCGGAAGGTGGTGATTGACTCCGCTGTCCTTGCGTCGTGAGGGAGTTTGTTCCACCATTGGGGGGCCAGAGCAGCGAACAGTTTTGACTGGGCTGAGCGGGAACTGTACTTCCTCAGTGGTAGGGAGGCGAGCAGGCCAGAGGTGGATGAACGCAGTGCCCTTGTTTGGGTGTAGGGCCTGATCAGAGCCTGAAGGTACTGAGGTGCCGTTCCCCTCACAGCTCTGTAGGCAGGCACCATGGTCTTGTAGCGGATGCGAGCTTCAACTGGAAGCCAGTGGAGAGAGCGGAGGAGCGGGGTGACGTGAGAGAACTTGGGAAGGTTGAACACCAGACGGGCTGCGGCGTTCTGGATGAGTTGTAGGGGTTTAATGGCACAGGCAGGGAGCCCAGCCAACAGCGAGTTGCAGTAATCCAGACGGGAGATGACAAGTGCCTGGATTAGGACCTGCGCCGCTTCCTGTGTGAGGCAGGGTCGTACTCTGCGGATGTTGTAGAGCATGAACCTACAGGAACGGGCCACCGCCTTGATGTTAGTTGAGAACGACAGGGTGTTGTCCAGGATCACGCCAAGGTTCTTAGCGCTCTGAAACCTGAAACGTTTCACCAAAGATAAACAAAGGCAATGCTAACAAATACTAATTGAGTGTATGTACATTTCTGACCCACTGGGAATGTGATGAAAGCTGAAATCATTCTCTACTATTATTCTGACATTTCACTTTGTTAAAATAAAGTTGTGATCCTAACTGACCTAAGACAGGGAATTTTTACTAGGATTAAATGTCAGGAATTGTGAAAAACTGAGTTTAAATTTGGCTAAGGTGTGTGTAAACTTCCGACTTCAACTGTATGCATACATAGGTAATACCAGTCAAAGGTTTGGACACACCTACTCATTCAAGGGTTTTTCTATATTTTTACTATTTTCTACATTGTAGAATAATAGTGAATACATCAAAACTATTAAATTACACATGTAATCATGTAGTAACAAGTGTTCAACAAATCTAAATATATTTTATGTTTGAGATTCTTCAAAGTAACCACCCTTTGCCTTTGACAGCTTTGCACACTCTTGGCATTCTGTCAACCAGCTTCATGAGGTAATCACCTGGAATGCATTTCAATTAACAGGTGTGCCTTAAGTTAATTTGTGGAATTTCTTTCCTTACTGCATTTGATCCAATCAGTATTGTTGTGACAAGGTAGGGGTGGTATAAATAAGATGGCACTGTTTGGTTAAAAAAAAGTCCATATGTCAAGAACAGCTCAAATAAGCAAAGAGAAATGACAGTCCATCATTACTTTAAGACATGAAGGTCAGTCAATCCGGAAAATGTCATGAACTTTGAACATTTCTTCAAGTGCAGTCGCAAAACCCATCAAGCGCTATAATGAAACTGGCTCTCATGAGGACCGCCACAGGAAAGGAAGAAGCAGAGTTACCTCTGCTGCAGAGGATAAGTTCATTAGCGTTATCAGCCTCAGAAATTGTAGCCCAAACAAATGCTTCACGGAGTTCAAGTAACGGACACATCTCAACGTCAACTGTTCAGAGGAGACCGCATGAATCAGGCGTGCATGGTTGAATTTCTGCAAAGAAACCACTACTGGACACCAATAAGAAGAAGAGTTGCTTGGGACAAGAATCACGGACATGGACACTAGTTCCAACCTCCATGTCTTTTGTGAGAGGCAGAGTAGGTGAAAGGTTGATCTCCGCATGTGTAGTTCCCACCGTGAAGCATGGAGGGGGAGGTGTAGGGGTGCTTTGCTGGTGACACTGTCTGCTTTATTTAGAATTCAAGGCAATTTACCAGCATGGCTGGGGGCTATCATTTGTTTTTCAACAGGACAGTGACCCATCAAACCCTCAGGCTGTTTAAGGGCTAATTGACCAAGAAGGGGAGTGCTGCATCAGATGACCTGGCCTCCACAATCTCCCGACCTCAACCCAATTGAGATGGTTTGGGATGAGTTGGCGCAGAGTGAAGGAAAAGCAGCCACCAAGTGCTCAGCTTATGTGGGAACTCCTTCAAGACTGTTGGAAAAGCATTCCAGGTGTAGCTAGTTTGAGAGAATGCCAAGAGTGTGCAAAGATGTCATCAAGGCAAAGGGTGGCTACTTTGAAGAATCTCAAATATAACATATATGTTGATTTTGTTTAACACTTTCTTGGGAACTACTTCATTCCATATGTGTTATTTCATAGTTTTGATGTCTTCACTATCATTCTACATTGTAAAAATAAAGAAAAACCCTTGAATGAGTATGTGTGTCCAAACTTGTGAATGGTACTGTATATTCATCACTTCCCCCTGTTTTTAAACTCTTTGTGGCCTGTCTTTCTCTTCTCAGTCTCAACCAGTTGTTGATGTGCAGGGTCAGGAGCCTCTCACAGCCTCTGTGCTGGCTGCTGCAGCGCCTCAGGAGCAGAAGCAGATGCTTGGTGAGTGAGTACTGGAACAGATTGGCGGTGTGTCATATTGTTCCCTGGAAGTTCTAGAGTCTAGACCCTTTGGAGGGATTTTGAACATCAATGCAACAAGGTGCAATTATACAGTATAATTTTACCTGTGAGAACCATTCTTAACCTTCCATCTCCTCTCTCTCTCTCTCTCTCTCTCTCTCTCTCTCTCTCTCTCTCTCTCTCTCTCTCTCTCTCTCTCTCTCTCTCTCTCTCTCTCTCAGGGGAACGCTTGTTCCCCCTGATCCAGGCCATGCACCCCAGCTTGGCAGGGAAGATCACTGGGATGCTGCTTGAGATCGACAACTCTGAGCTGCTGCACATGCTGGAGTCCAAAGAATCCTTGCGCTCCAAGGTACCAGCAACAGGATAATATCAGAATAAGATCATAAGGGATCTAGAGTCATAGTTTTGTCCAGATCTCTGACTGTCTCCTATTGCACTGTGTGTGTTTGTGCAGGTGGAGGAGGCTGTTGCCGTGCTCCAGGCCCACCAGGCAAAGAAGGATGCCACACAGAAAGTGGGAGTCATCACTACAACCGCTGCTGCCGCTACCTCCTGATGTGTAAAGACCGCTTACTAAATGTTTAAAAATAATAATAATATTTCTCATCCTATGCTTGTTTTTCTTTTTTGTACACAGGCAACTGAGAAAAGGCGGGTAGAGATTACTACATTGGTTTCAAATGCCTGGGTCATCAACAAAATCCTATGCAAAAATAAAAAACAAGGTTAAAAAGAATACATTTTAACATACTTGAGCATTAACCCATTTAATCCCGAATTTTTCCCAGACATGAAAATATCCAAATCAAGTGTCATTAGTAACCCTTTGAAGTAATCAATCATTCTTTTTTGAAATTTTAATGGAAAAGTAGGTGAAAAAGTGTGTTTTATGGTCGGTCACAATTGTGACCGGTGGGATAATGTTACGTATACTAAATTAACATATTTCTCCTATGCAGTTAGCAAAGTTCTTATAAATCCCAACCCAGTTATTAACACATTTAAAACTCTGTCACTGGCAGTCCCCAGCATTGCCACTAGAATGCCCCGTCACGTTCTAGTGTGACTATTTACCACATCAAAAACCCTTATACAACACGATATGAACACTGAGAGCAAAGACAAAAAAACCACCATCAGAGTATTTCAACATTGTTACTTTATTGTAACATTGTTACTTTAGTGCAACATGTATTGAAACATTAATATTGTAACTTTATTGTAACTTTTGAACTTGTACTTTAGTGCAATATTCACTGTAACATTGTCATTGTGACATTTTAGTGCAACATTCACTAACAACTGTATAGCAGTCGTGTGATTCATTCCCACTGAACATAAAGGTAACATTTAGGATAGAGGTAGCCTGTAGAATATGCATTCAAGTAGAGGCCTACACTGAACAAAATACAATTATTTATATAAAAAGTGCCACTGCACAATGAGTGCTTTTATATGTATATTTATATATATATATATATCATAGAGGTAGGCTTCAGAACCAAGTGCAAGATTAGTTTGTGCATAACTATTTTAAACTGTGATGAGTCAGACCTACTGTCAAACAGTATGTCTTGAATCAATTGACCTTCTTTTCCAAAAACATTTCAGTCATTTTGATTATCTTTTTCGTCGACTTTTCCTTTCTTCCTAGAGTCCGTTGTACTGCTTCTCCTCACCCTTTATCGACTTTTCTAGTTTTCTTTTATTGTCTTTTTCAGCCCTTTTTCATTCGCTCTTTATCTCCTTTTCTACTGTCCATGGTATATCTTGAAGCACTCAATGTGCAGTGGCGCTTTGCATTTCTCACATGCATAGGTAGTGCGTTTGTCACAATGACGACTTCTCTGGAACCGGTACATCGTGTTGATTGGCCAGTGAGAAGCTTTGTCATATCTTGCCTGATCTTCAACAGTAGCAGTCAGTAAAGACCTCCTCCGTGGCATCGTGCGAAACTTTTGCATATTTGGGCTGTATACTATGTGTTTTGGAATCACAGCGGTGGCAGGCCTCTTCGATCGTTTGAACACTCAATCTTTATTTTTGGCCACCTGCAGCTTTTCCCTTGGCTCTTCTGACTGGACCCTCTGGCGGGTAGAGGCCCTTGGCTCTTCATTATCAACAATGAAGGGGTGTGGGGGAGGTTGTGGATGGGGGGGTGAGGGGTAGGTCATCATCACTGATAACGTTGTTCCTGTCATGATCTGTTTGCATAGGTTCAGCATATGCATTCAACAGCCTGGTTGGCAAATGGCCTGTCCATAGTCCATATCTGACCCATCGCTATCACAATCACTCAGGACAGCATCTTTCTCATTTTGAGGGATAACTGCAATGTTGCATGCCTTGTCTGGGCAGTCACCTAGATCCAACATATCCAGAACTTGACTCAAAGTGAAACTAACAGAAAGAACAGAGTAGAAAGTTAGGTAGAACAAGACCTATGTATGTGTATCAGTATGTGTATACCTAGATGCACTGTGATATCCCACGGGTCACTATTGTTGCCGTCAACATGTTTACACATTCTATGACCACACTGAACAAAGTTGAGTAATTGCAAATGCATGTATCAATACTAGACACCTTAAACATGATGTGTACCAAAAATCTTTGTCCTATCTTTATGTTAACATACTTTACTGACCTTTTGTTTGGGAGCTTTGATGCAGCCATCCTCTTCTCATGGCGCAACCAGGAAGTAAACAGCTCTGGTCATGTGACAATTTACACTAAACATGTGACACTACACATCTTTCATTGAGACCCTTTAATATTTCAATATTTGCTGTAAATGCATTGATACGTCATTCAGTAAAAGATTTAGAGCCTTATAACGGATTTTTTTTTTACGGTCACTATTGTGACCGATGGGATTAAATAGGTTAATAAACTAAATATTACAATACTTAATTTTTCTAGTTGTGTAACAATTTTAAACTTCATCAAAAGCAAAAACTAATGGAATTCTTCCAACTAAGGCCCTTTATTTCGTGGCCAGGACAGAACCGTTTTCTGTAAGGAAAATTAGCTTTGCTGTTAATTCTTTGTTTGAAAGTTTTGTGTTTAATGATTTGAACAATTGGATTCCTCCAACCCATCATGTTATCATGGGTGGTGTGGTATATGTTATTCTCAATAAAGGGATTAATATATCAAGTGTACCACATTGTCTGTTTTTTCTCTTCCACTATAGTTTGCGTACTACCGTAACCCCATAGTGTGTACACATTGCATTGCTCAAGTGAAGCATTTAAGAAATATTCGATTTTGGTGAAATGATTAATTCATTTCACAAAACCAAAGAATTATGGTACATTAAACTAGCTACCTTCGCAGACTGGGGAGCATAAAGTAAATATAATTTAGGATTTGAGGACTGAGACCACTATTATACCAACTGGCCAACAACTGACAAAAAATTACAATTTTTATGAGTTGACGAGGCCATATAATTTCAGCTTGGTGGAGTGTCACTGGGGTGTAATCATGCCAAACAGTTGGAAAATGTTACATTTTGCAATGAATACTAGCGTTTCTATTGGACAGGTTCAGCAAACAGGGAGGGACCTACAGTGCCTGAATCTGTCCTATAGAAATGCTTGTTTTAGTTGCAAAACAGAAAGTTTTAGAACTAGAATAATGATTACACCCCTGGTTATGCCTGAGCCAGCATTTTTAAATTGCAAAGATGGGTGGCGCCAGAGCTCAAAAGTGGATCACCGGAGTGGCAGGCTTTGGTATCCCACCTTGGTTTCTCCCTCAATCAATGTTAGACCTAGGGTAGATTCAGTAAACAGTGTAAGTGAACATTTAAGAACTCAGTACTATGCTTTCTTGAATATATTCACTGATGGATCTAAGGACCCTAAAACAGGGAGCACAGGTGCAGCTTTTAGTGTTCCTGATGGCTGTGACAAAAATACCAACGGATAATTTATCAGTGTACACAAAGGAGTTCCTGGCCATACTCATGGCTACAGAGTGGGTGGGGGAGGTGAGGCCAGACAGGGTAGTCATCGTCTCTCATGTTCAGCACTTTGCATCACGGAGCAGACAATGTATTGTATGAGATTTTGCAGTGCCTGTTTAGGTTGAGATAGATGGGGGTATTTGTGAGGTTCCTCTGGGTACCAGCTCATGTGGGAGTAGAGGAGAATGAGGAGGTGGATGTTCTCGCCAAGCAGGCTCTCAAACATCCTAATGTTGACATGGAAATGTCAATCAGTAAATTCAGAAGCCAATGGGTTAATAAGAACTGTGGTTAAAAAATGTCAAGAGTTGTGGAACAGGGAGGGGAAAGGGAAGACACATGTATACAATTCAGGAAGAAGTGGGGACAGGGACGGCCTCGGGTCAAGAGATAAGGGAGGAAAGTGTAATCACAAGGCTGAGACTGACACACAAAGCTCAACAGCACATTGAAATTGGTAGGAAATCATCCAACTGGGAAGTGTGATCACTGTCAAGAGGAGATGGAAACCGTGGAACATGTTCTATTTCAGTGCCTGCACTATTTAATGGGAGGGAAAGGGAGAGATTGTAATTCGATTTAAGGAGTAATGGTATTCAAGAGCCAAGTTAAGTGAATTGTTAAAGAAATCTTCAGGTGATGTATTTACTTGTGTAGTTTGTTTTTAATGAGACTATTTTTGTATTTTTTATTAAACCTTTATTTAACCAGGAAGGGCTCATTGAGATTTAAAATCTATTTTTCAAGAGCGTCCTGGCCAAGATAGGCAGCACCAAGTCATTACAAAAAATGACATACAAACCACATGAAAAACTACAAGTAATCTAGTAAAAACCATAGAATTCACAAGAGTATAACAAAATCAAAAACAGCAAATTAAAAACATTGACAGGTCAGGGAATCAGTATCAAGATCATTCATCAGTGATTTAAAAATACCAATCGGGACAAGTTCTTCCAGTTTAAAGTATTTTGTAAGGCGTTCCAAGACGATGGCGCAGAGTACATAAAAGCCCTTTTACCAAATTCAGTTCGACATTTGGAACAGTTAGCAGGATAAAATCCAGCGAACGTGGAGAGTACCCACCACATTTCTGAACAATAAAAATGCCCAAATTTAAAGGTAAACTCAAAATGGCTTAGTAAATAAAAGTATACCAGTGACTGAGCCAACGAGTGACTAGAGAAGGCCAGCCAACCCTGGTATACAAAGTGCAGTGGTGCGTAAGGGTTTTGCAGTTTAAAATAAATCTCAAAGTGACATGGTAAAGGGTGTCAACTGATCTCAAACACTGAGCACAAGCATTCATATATAAAATATCCCCATAGATGTATTTGATACTAGCCTCCTTCTGGCTTCAAAAGAAAAACAGGCCTTATTCCTAAAATAAAATCCCAATTTCAGCCTCAATTCTTTTGTAAATTGTCGAATATGCAATTTAAAAGAGAGGTCGTCATCAATTAAAATTACAAGATATTTATATGAGGTTACAGTCTCAACTAGAATTAATGGGTAGTGTTTTTAGACCTTCCCTGTCTCTGTTCAACAGTCCAGTCCAGTTGGTGGCCTACCGCCATATAAAATCCACAGAAGAAGAAAGTGCGCTTTGGTTGTAATGGACCAAACATGAGTTTTGCTGAGGTAAAGGGTTTAGTGTTGCCATGTTCATGGTTTCCCGGGCACGCAGGTGGCTACTGCTAAATTACGCTAAGGCCGCCATGGCATTTATCTTGAAAAATATACATTTCGCTGTGACATGCTGCTGACTATCAGAGGCTGTTACTGAATGGTTGGGGCGGCAGGTAGCATAGTGGTTAGATCGTTGGGCCAGTAACTGAAAGGTTGCTAGATCGAATCCCCGAGCTGACAAAGTAAAAAAATGTATGTTGTTCTGCCCCTGCGAAAACAAACACCCACTGTCTCCCGGTAAGCTGTCATTGTAAATAAGAAGTTGTTCTTAACTGACTTTCATAGTTAAATAAAGGTTATATATATATAAAATATTTGGGTACTTGAGTGAAATTCAGTTGATTGGGAATCCCTAGTTAAAAGTAAACTGCATTCTAATGTCGACTTGTCATAATGTATAAACTTTACGTCATCCCCTCGCCCCGACTCGGGCGCGAACCAGGGACCTTCTGCACACATCAGCAACTGACACCCACGAAGCGTCGTTACCCATCTCTCCACAAAAGCCGCGGCCCTTGCAGAGCAAGGGGCAACCCTACTTAAAGTCTCAGAGCAAGTGACGTAACTGATTGAAATGATACTAGCGCGTACCCGCTAACTAGCTAGCCATTTCACATCCGTTACACTAAGGACAAACGGGTCTGGAGTGATACTGAAATGGAAATTATAGAATTCATATGTGTACCAAGGAAATTACGAGAACATATATATATTTTACATTGATAACTAGCAAGGCATCTCAGGGGTTTGTGGTATATGGCCAATACACAGTACCACCGCTAAGGGATATGTCCTCAGAACAGCCCTTAGCTCGTGGTATATTGCCGATATACCATACCTCATTGGGCCTTATTGCTTAATCATAGCAGTCAAAACAAATTAAATCGACATCCATTGATGGAAAATGATCTGGAGAGTTTAAAAATGGTGATTTATCTTTTCTTAAACTTGCAATAATTGTTCCTACTTCGTTAAAAATGACGTCGATATTTATTTTTAATTCGCTGATAACGTAATGGAAAAGTGTTTATTGGATCAATGTGGAAACTCCTGTCTTTCTTCGAAAACATGTTTTGGGGTATTTTTCAGGGCTTGTAATTCGTCTGGACGTGGCAACCCTGCAAGGGTTAAAGCAAGATGGCTTCGACCAAACGAGTCCTTTATGTTGGTGAGTTGGATACGCATCACTTTTTTTTAATATATATTGTTGCTGTGTAGTTGAATGAAACCTTACCTGGCAATTTAGCTTCACATTTAATAGCTTGCTAAAGTTAGTTGTTTAACGTTAGTAACGTACGCTAGCATTTTACCATTGTTTAGCTAGGCAAGTCAGTTAATTAAGAACAAATTCGTATTTACAATGACGACCTAGGAACAGTGGCCTTGTTCAGGAACGACAGAATCCCCGACTTTGTCAGTTCGGGGATTCGACCCAGCAACCTTTCGGTTACAGGCCCAACGCTCTAACCACCAGGCCACCTACCGACCAGTAACGTTAACTCGATAACGTTTAGCAACTTATTGGTTGTTGTAGCTAAAGCCCCATTCATTATTTTAATACGAAGTCAAATACACTTAAGAAACCGTTTAGTTTATCTGATCATTTACTACTTTGATTGACTAGCTAGCTAACGTGACTGTATGTGTTGACAGGTGGTCTCACAGAGGTGGACGAAAAAGTGCTGCATGTGGCGTTCATTCCGTTCGAGGATATCACAGATATTCAGATTCCAATAGACTACCATTCAGTGTTTTGCATAAACGTAAAGCGCAATCAGTGAAGAGAAACTCATCCATCCTGACTGGCTACTTAGTCAGAGTTAGCTGCTACTGGAGATGAAAACCTTAACGTTAGAGCAGAAGTTCATGTCTCATGAGTGTGTTCATAAAATCAATCTGGTGTGCGCTCTGGGCGTTTGTAAATCCAGAGCGATGTCAGATTGTCCGTTCGTAAATTCAGAGCGTTTCGCTCTCGAAGCTTTCAGAGTGCACACTGGACGCTCTGGCAGAGGAGTAGGGTTGATCCGGGCGTTCAGACTTCACAAAGGCAGTCAAGCATCCAAGCTAACGTTGGATAGCTTACTTAGATACTTCCCGACACAAATAAGAACACCTCACTGACCATTTTACCGCCCAAGCAGGCTGTTTTCATGTTATCCAGAGCGTTGGTGACTAACTGTGCTGCTGGCAACAATTTAATAACGCTGTTTGCCAATGTTTACTGACACCGACCATATTCAACGGGTGTTGAACGTTGTTTGTAAATTCATCAGTTATTCTGTGCTCTGGCACACAGACGAGTGTTCTGAAATCAGAGTAGATGGCCAGAGTTAATTTACGAATGCACCCTATATTGTTTGCTTTGCAGAGAAGCACAGAGGATTCGCCTTCATTGAATTTGAATTGGCTGAGGTAAGTTTAATAAACCTCTATGCAAGTATGCCATATTATGTTGGATATGGCCAGTTAACAAATGTGTGTGTATTCCAATGGCTCAGGTTTCAGCATGGACCGCCATCTAGTGGTTGTGGTGGATGGTCATTGGCCATCAAATCAAATGTTATTTGTCACATGCACCGAATACAACCAGTGAAATGCTCACAGTAATGATTGTGTTATAATGTTTTGCTCCAACCACCCTAGTCAGACTGTTCTCTCTGCTACCACACAGCAAGCGGTACCGGAGTGCCAAGTCTAGGTCTAAGAGGCTTCTAAACCGCTTCTACCCCCAAGTCCTAAGACTCCTGAACATCTAATCAAATGGCTACCCAGACTATATGCATTGCCTTCTCCCCCTTTTTTATTTTTTTTACACTGCTGCTACTCTGTTGTTATCATCTATGCATAGTCACTTTAACTCTACCTACATGTACATATTACCTCCACTAACCGGTGCCCCCGCACATTGACTTTGTATATAGTCTCGCTATTGTTATTTTACTGCTGCTCTTTAATTACTTGTTACTTTTATTTATTTTTCTCTGGGGGGTTTTAAACTGCATTGTTGGTTAGGGGCTCGTAAGTAAGCATTTCACTGTAATGTCTACACCTGTTGTATTTGGCGAATGTGACTAATACAGTTTGATTTGCTGTGATTCTTTCATCCCCTTCATCTTCCACAGGATGCTGCTGCTATTGATAACATGGTGAGTGAAACACTGTCTGCTTCTAAAGTCAGTTTGGTTTTACTAATAGACCTTTGCATTATCCCCTGTTTTGGTACTATGTACTCTGAGACAGTGACTCTCATTTTCAAAGCTGTGGTTTGAACCATTCTCATTGATGCAGGTTTTCCCTCTGTTTTATTGACAGAAGGAGTCAGTTGTTTGGAAGAACCATCCGGGTCAACATCGCCAAACCTATGAGGATCAAAGAGGGCTTTTCTCGTCCAGGTGAGTGATATTCATTAGTCTCTCTATAAATACTTAGAGTATTGGCTCATGGCTTTGTCCCATGGCTTTCACCTATAATGAAACTCCATAGATGTGATAAAATCGCTAACTTTATGCCATTTCCTCAGTTTGGGCAGATGATGATTGGCTGAAAAAGTTCTCGGGAACGACCGCTGAAGAGGCTGAGGTGACGGAGTCCACTGGAGAATCAGCCAAATCAACAACAGCAGATGAAAGTTGTGTGTGTGTTCCTGTCGGTCTCTGTGAGTGTAGTACATTGTGTAATAACATCTTATATTGTAAAAGCCTGTCACAATAATATATTATCATTGATTGATTGCAGAGTGAGCTCCCAGCCAAGAAGGGCAGAACAAACCCCCAGGTTTACATGGACATCAAGATTGGCAATAAGCCAGCAGCGAGACTGCGCTTCCTGCTCCGAGCAGACATTGTTCCTTTGACTGCAGGTATCCATGCGCCTCCTTGTTATAAAGTACCAGGGACATTTCTGAAAATAGAACCCTGTCATTAGAGGAATATTTGGACTGTATCAAAATAGATCATATGTAAAGCTGGTAAGATTCAGCCAATTAAGTTTCTCTAGTCTGCAGTTTTTCATGCCTGTTAAATAGAAGCAGCATCCCTTAAAATCTACTACTCCTCTGCTCTGACATCTCCCATAGAAAACTTCCGCTGCTTGTGCACACATGAGAAGGGCTTTGGCTTCAAAGGCAGCTGTTTCTACCGTGTCATCCCACAGTTCATGTGTCAGGGAGGAGATTTCACCAACCACAATGGCACTGGGGGTAAGTCCATCTACGGACGAAAGTTTGAAGATGAGAACTTTGTCCTCAAACACACTGCTGCAGGTGAGACATGTCCCTGTCCAGCTGTAAATATGTCTGTCTGTGAATGAATGTGTAGAGTGGTGAGGAAGTGCATGATGCATTTCCATATTGCTCTTAAATGCAAGTAAAACTAAATGCATGCTCTTTAACCGATCGCTGCCCGCACCTGCCCGCCCGTCCAACATCACTACTCTGGACAGTTCTGACTTAGAATATGTGGACAACTACAAATACCTAGGTGTTAGACTGTAAACTCTCCTTCCAGACTCACATTAAGCATCTACAATCCAAAATTACATCTAGAATCTGCTTCCTATTACACACGAGAGAGAGGTGCATTTATCCTCATGTGATCAGAAACTATACTCATTAAAATCTGCATTTTTTTATTTCACCTTTATTTAACCAGGTAGGCTAGTTGAGAACAAGTTCTCATTTGCGACCTGGCCAAGATAAAGCAAAGCAGTTTGACACATACAACAGAGTTACACATGGAATAAACAAACATACAGTCAATAATACAGTAGAAAAAGTCTATATACAGTGCAAATGAGGTAGGATAAGGTAGGTAAGGCAATAAATAGGCCATAGTGGCGAAGTAATTACAATATAGCAATTAAACACTGGAATGGTAGATGTGCAGAATATATATATATGAATGTGCAAGTAGAGATACTGGGGTGCAAAGGAGCAAGATAAATAAATAAATACAGTATGGGGATGAGGTAGTGGGTGGGCTATTTACAGATGAGCTATGTACAGGTGCAGTGATCTTTGAGCTGCTCTGACAGCTGGTGCTTAAAGCTAGTGAGGGAGATATGAGTCTCCAGCTTCAGTGATTTTTGCAGTTCGTTCCAGTCATTGGCAGCAGAGAACTGTAAGGAAAGGCGGCCAAAGGAAGAATTGGCTTTGGGGGTGACCAGAGAGATATATCTGCTGGACCGCGTGCTGCTATGGTGACCAGTGAGCTAAGATAAGGCGAAGCTTTACCTAGCAGAGACTTGTAGATGACCTGGAGCCAGTGGGTTTGGCGACGCGTATGAAGCGAGGGTCAGCCAACGAGAGTGTACAGGTCGCAGTGGTGGGTAGTATATGGGGCTTTGGTGACAAAACAGATGGCACTGTGATAGACTGCATCCAATTTGTTGAGTAGAGTGTTGGAGGTTATTTGTAAATGACATCGCCGAAGTCGAGAATCGGTAGGATGGTCAGTTTTACGAGGGTATGTTTGGCAGCATGAGTGAAGGATGCTTTGTTGTGTAATAGGTCAGCTCTCCATGGATAACTCTGGAGCAAACAGCAACGGCTCTCAGTTCTTCCATCACCTGTGACAAAACGGATTGGCTGGATAACAAACGTGGTGTTTGGAGAGTTGATGGAGGGCATGGAGGTGGCAAAAGCCATGGAGGTAAAAGGGGAGGGACATGCTGGGGAAGGTTTTGAGAAGGAGACGATGAGAGGGGATGCGAGGAGTAGGCAATTGAGATTCTCCCATGGAGGGGGAAGTAGGGTCCTATAGGTTGTTACAGATTGTGAAGAAGTTGTGCACCAAGACTCATGTCATGTTTTCTGTCCCCACAGGCACAAGGAACAAAAGAAGGCAAGCCCAAGCAGAAAGTGATAATTTCAGACTGTGGAGAGTATGTTTAACTTGAAGCACAGAAGAGTGACTGTTGTAGCTGTGTGTGTGACTATATTTGTGAAAAATATGCAGTGTCAGACTGAAGAATGGTAAACTGCTCAGTTTTTATCATGTACTACACATGTCCATGACTCATCTGCTGTACATGGATTCTCCCTGTTCGTCCCACCTTCTCTGTAAATCTTACAATAAACACTTTTATACTAAACATAAACACCTGCTGATAAATGTCACATTTTCTAAATTGTAAATAAAACGTTTTCTTTGTTGATACAGTGTAGGACTGTATAGTGAATACAAATACTTACATTTCCTCTAGAAATCTGTCTTTTAGGATTTTTCATTCAAAATGTACCACAACATTTCTAAGAGGTTGCATTATATATTTAATTTTATGGGTCTTCAATAAAAAAAAAGACTCGATATTTATGACTAAAGGTCTGAAATAAAGCCTATGATCAGCCGCTCCACTCTGAATAACATTTAAATGACCGGCGAAAACACTCAGCTCGATGGTTCGTTCACGAGCCACACCTGGATAAATGGAACGTTGTACGGTAACGTCGCTATGTAAATTCCCTTGGTCATCTGTGGGGGCGCAGTAAAACCATGTTTCTCCATTACGATACGAACTGCAACTTTCCCGACGGAGTTTATGGTCCTTTCTATATAAAGTAATTTTGAAGTGTAAGTACATTATTTGTTTAGATTCCCACCTGCGAATCAATAGCTAGCTGTACTATAAGGTTATTAGATAACGATTGCGAGATCAAGTTTGGGTTATTTTTCGAAGATTGCAGTGATTGCATTTGAGACAAGTTTTCTCTGCAGAGCACTGACTAGAATCAACAACAATTTCCACAGCCTAACTGTGTTATAAAAACGATACATGTGTCCGTTATTAATGTTTAGGCCTATGAATGCAATAGTTAGTGTCTTCAGAAAGTATTCAAACCCCTTGACTTTTTCCACATTTTGTGTTACAGCCTGAATTTAAAAATGTTAAATTCAGGCTGTAACACAAAATGCTGTAGCACAAAAACACAAAATCAATTGAGATGTTTTGTCAGTGGCTTACACACAATACCCCATAATGTCAAAGTGGAATTATGTTTTTAGGAAAGTTTACAAATTACTAAAAAATGAAAAGCTGAAATGTCTTGAGTCGATAAGTATTCAACCCCTTTCTTATGGCAAGCCTAAAATAAGTTCATGAGTAAAAACTAGCTTAAGTCACATAAGTAGCATGGACTCTGTGTGCAATAATAGGTTTTAAACATGATTTTTGAATAACTACCTCACAAACACGTATCCGTAAAGTCCCTCAGTTGAGCAGTGAATTTCAAACACAGATTCAACCACAAAACCAGAGGTTTTCCAATGCTTTGCAAAGGGAAACTATTGGTATATGGGTAAAAATGAAAGAATCCATTGAATATCCTTTTGAGCATGGTGAAGTTATTAATTACACATTGTATGGTGTATCAATACACCCAGTCACTACAAAGATACAGGCGTCCTTCCTAACTCAGTTGTCGGAGATGAAGGAAACCGTCCAGAGAATTCACCATGAGGCCAATTGTGATTTTGAAACAGAGTTTGGCTGTGATAGAAAACTGAGGGATCAAAAACATTATAGTTACTGCACAATACTAACTTAATTGACAGAGTGAAAGGAAGGAAGCACCTACAGAATAAAAATCTAAAAAATATGCATCATGTTTGCAACAAGGCACTAAAGTAATAATGCCAAATCTACACTTGAGTTGCTTACCAAAAATACAGTGATTGTGAGTAGCCGAGTTACAGTTTGGACTTAAATATGCTTGAAAATCTATTGCAAGACCTGAAAACGTTTGTTTAGGGCAAATGTTGCACAATCCAGGTATGGAAAGGTCTTAGAGACTTACCCAGAAACTCACAGTTGTAATCGCTGCTAAAGATGATTCTAACATGTATTGACTCTGTTTTTATTTTATTTTTACAAATTACATTATTGCGTATTTTGTGTAGATCATTGACAAAAAATGACAATTAAGTCCATTTTATTCCCACTGCAACACAACACATTTAGAAAAAGTCAAGGGGTGTGACTACTTTCTGAAGGCACTGTAACTTGCTACTCAACAGAAATACTGTCATGTGCTTTTAGGACATGGGGGCTTTTATCATCCTTAATATATTAACTTTATTATTCAATTTAATTTTAAAAGAAGACCGCAAGTGTGAAAATAGCTACCAGTTATTTGGTTGGGAATTACTTTTTACACTTGGGAAAACAGGTGACACCAGTTGTTTGTGTCCTTTTGTTCACTCATACTCAAAGGCATAATCTTTTCCCCACTTCCTCTCTCTTTTTCTTAAGATCGCTGAAAGTGAAGAACACTCCAGAATTTTACCTGAGATCTCAACCAACAGTGGAAATAGTTTCTCACTAATTATTCCGTAATAACTTTCGTCAGGGAGGTAGATTGTGAGTCAGTCTCACAGTGAACTGGGCATTCCTCCAGAGCCTCCTCAGTGGGGTGAACAAGTACTCCACGGCGTTCGGCCGCGTGTGGCTGTCCGTTGTCTTCCTCTTCAGGGTCATGGTGTTTGTCGTGGCAGCCGAGAATGTGTGGGGCGATGAGCAAAAAGACTTCACGTGCAACACGGCCCAGCCTGGCTGCCACAACGTCTGTTACGACCACTTCTTCCCTGTGTCCCACGTCCGCCTGTGGGCCCTGCAGCTCATCTTCGTCACATGTCCCTCTCTCCTGGTGGTAATGCACGTAGCCTACAGAGATGAACGTGAGCGTAAACACACACTAAAATACGGTGAGGGCTGCCAGAAAATCTACATGAACACCGGTAAGAAGCGTGGAGGGCTGTGGTGGACCTACGTCCTGACCCTGGTCTTCAAGATCGCTGTGGATGCCACCTTTGTGTATTTAATCTACCATATCTACGAGGGCTATGACTTCCCCTCCCTCATCAAGTGTGAGCAGAAGCCTTGTCCCAACAAGGTGGACTGCTTCATTGCTCGCCCCACTGAGAAGCGGATATTCACCATCTTCATGGTGGTCACCAGTCTGGCTTGTATCCTGCTCTCCTTCTTCGAGATCCTGTACCTGGTGGGGAAACGCTGTAAAGAGGTCTTCACCAGTATGCACAAGAACTCACCCTCCTCCACCATCCAGCCACGCCAGATGGCCATGGCTACCTCCCTGGTGGTTGGTGGCAAGAATGGAATGCAGTCCAACTCACTAAAGCTGCCCTCAATAAAGCTACCCAGCAAGGATACCTCAGCCCCATCGTATAGCGTTGTCGTGTATGCCTGAGGTAAAGACTGGACAAAGACATTAGAGACTGAATGAGAGAATGCAAAGAAGACAAATAAGTATGGAGGCAATGGGAAATATCTTCCATTTATCTTCAGGCCCTCACTGGGCGAGAGAGAAGTCATTCAAGACTGTCTTCTCATTACCTGAGCTACAATGGAACTGGATGGCTCTTGACATTCCTGGATAACTTGTTCACCTACCATTCTGCCATTGACCGGGTTATTAAACAAATCAATTAGTCACTTTAAATAAAATATCCATCATTTACAGAGGAAAGTTTCACGCTAGGGCTGGGAAATGTAATTTATTCTTATGTTATTTGTTCGCTGTCTACCACACCTCACAACTTTACCAGTGCTATTTTTATGAAAGGACTCAACCATTGCCACACTGTGCCCATACCATTGCTGTTCTTATGCCCTGGAGAAGTTGTTTTCCCTGTCTCATCCTCCATTACGAATGGCAGAGACTGCATCAGTCTTTGTTGTGAAAAAGATGGAGCAAAGAGCAATGTATTTTCAGACAATTAAAAATATTTAATTTCTTCTATGGACTTTGAGAGTATTTTTCTGGTCAGATGTTAGTCTATAAATTATGCACAAACATAGCTTGAAAAATGAGTATGGCTATTCTGTGTTTATGTTTTTTACATTGTATATTCTAAAATACATACACTGCATAAAGCCAGTAGAGATAATGATTTTAGTGTGTTTCTGTAAACTGTTGATGAAACTGTGTATCTCAAAATACATGGATGTAAACATATTTGGGGATATTTACAGTGTCTTCAGAAAGAGTTCATACACATTTACTTGGTTCATATTTTGTTGTGTTACAACCTGAATTCAAAATCTATTACATCTTTTTTTATCTCACCCATCTACACATAATACCCCACAATGACAAAGTGAAAACATGTTTTTAGAAATGTTAGCAAATTTATTGACAATTAAATACAGAAATATTCAATTTACAGTAGTATTCATACCCCTGATTCAATACTTTGTAGAAGCACGTTTGGCAGCAAGTCTTTCTGAGTAAGTCTTTAAGAGCTTTCCACACCTTGATTGTGCAACATTTTCCATTATTCTTTTCAAAATTCTTCAAGTTTTGTAAAATTAGTCATTGATCATTGCTAAACAAACCATATTCAGGTCTTGCCACAGATTTTCAAGTAGATTTAGGTCAAAACTGTAACGAGGCAACTCAGGACCATTCACTGTCTTCTTGGTAAGCAACTCAAGTGTAGATTTGGTCTTGTGTTTTAGGTTATTGTCCTGCTGAAAGGTTAATTAATCTCCCAGTGTCTGGTGGAAAGCAGACTGAACCAGGTTTTCCTCTAGGATTTTGCCTGTGCTTAGTTCTATTCCATTGATTTTTTATCCTGAAAAACTCCCCAGTTCTTAACGATTACAAGCATACCCATAACATGATGCAGACCCCACTATGCTTGAAAAAATGGAGAATGGTACTCAGTATTGTGTTGCATTGGATTTGCCCCAAACATAACACTTTGTATTCAGGACAAAAACTGAATTGATTGGCCCCATTTTTTGCAATATTACTTTAGTACCTTGTTGGAAACAGGATGCATGTTTTGGAATATTTTTAACATACAAACAAGAGACCATACTCATTGTGAGAGAAATGCCCCTATTCAGTACATTTTTATATGATGGCACCTGTGTTAATTCGTTACAGACAGTATTCAAATGCTTTTTCTTGGTTCAGAGACTTAGATAAGGATCAAGATCATGAAAAGTCCCTTAGCATTGAATTTCCCATTCAAAAGGAATCAGTCCCATTTTACTCTCTTCTTAGCTGATTTCAAATCAAATTTAATTTATCACATGCACCGAATACAACAGTGAAATGCTTACTTACGAGATACTAAACCAACAATGCAGTTAAAAAAATAAAATAAAAATCTAGGTAAGAATAAGAAATAAGTCATTAAAGAGCAGCAGTAAAATAACAATAGCGAGACTATACACATGGGGGTACCGGTACAGAGTCAATGTGCAGGGGCACTGGTTAGTTGAGGTAATATGTACATGTAGGTAGAGTTATTAAAGTAGTAGCGGTGTAAAAGAGGGGAGGGGCAATGCAAATAGCCTCGGTAGCCATTTGATTAGATGTTCAAGAGTCTTATGGCTTGGGGGTAGAAGCTGTTTAGAAGCCTCCGGTACCGCTTGCTGTGCGGTAGCAGAGAGAACAGTCTATGACTAGGGTGAATGGAGTCTTAGACAATTTAGGGCCTTCCTCTGACATCGCCTGGTGCAGAGGTCCTGGATGGCAGGAAGCTTTTCCACACTGATGTACTGAGCCGTACGCACTACCCTCTGTAGTGCTTTGCGGTCGGAGGCCGAGTAGTTGCCATAACAGGCAGTGATGCAACCAGTCAGGATGCTCTCGATGGTGCAGCTGTAGAACCTTTTGAGGATCTGAGGACCCATGCTAAATCTTTTCAGTCTCCTGAGGGGGAATAGGTTTTGTCGTGCCCTATTTACGACTGTCTTGGTGTGCTTGGACCATGTTAGTTTGTTGGTGATGTGGACACCAAGGAACTTGAAGCTCTCAACCTGCTCCACTACAGCCTCGTCGATGAGAATGGGGGCGTGCTCGGTCCTCTTTTTCCTGTTTTCTACAATCATCTCCTTTGTCTTGATCATGTTGAGGGAGAGGTTGTTGTCCTGGCACCAGTCGTCCAGGTCTCTGACCTCCTCCCTATAGGCTGTCTCGCCGTTGTCGGTGATCAGACCTACCACTGTTGTGTCATCTGCAAACTTAATGATGGTGTTGGAGTCGTGCCTGGCCGTGCAGTCATGAGTGAACAAAGAGTACAGGAGGGGACCTGAGCACGCATCCTTGAGGGGCCCCTGTGTTGAGGATCACTGTGGCGGATGTGTTGTTACCTACCCTTAACACCTGGGGGTGGCCCGTCAGAAAGTCCAGGATCCAGTTGCAGAGGGAGGTGTTTAGTCCCAGGGTCCTTAGCTTATTGATGAGCTTTGAGGGCACTATGGTGTTGAACACTGAGCTGTAGTCAATGAATAACATTCTCACATACAGTTGAAGTCGGAAGTTTACACTTAGGTTGGAGTCATTAAAACTCGTTTTTCAACCACTCCACACATTTCTTGTTAGAAAAAATATAGTTTGGGCAAGTTTGTTAGGACATCTACTTTGTTCATGACACAAGTCATTTTTCCAACAATTGTTTACAGACAGATTATTTCACTTATAATTCACAACAACAAAGGACCTTGTGAAGATGTGGAGGAAACAGGTAAAAAAGTAACTATATCCACAGTAAAACGAGTTCTATATCAACATAACCTGAAAGGCCGCTCAGCAAGGAAGAAGCCACTGCTCCAAAACCGCCATAAAAAAGTCGGACTACGGTTTGCAACTGCACATGATACAAAAGTAGAACTGTTTGGCCATAATGACCATCGTTATGTTTGGAGGAAAAAGGGGAACGCTTGCAAGCCGAAGAACACCATCCCAACCGTGAAGCACGGGGGTGGCAGCATCATGTTGTGGGGGTGTTTTGCTGCAGGAGGGAATGGTGCACTTCACAAAATAGATAGCATCATGAGGCAGGAAAATTATGTGGATATATTGAAGCAACATCTCAAGACATCAGCCAGGAAGTTAAAGCTTGGTCGCAAATGGGTCTTCAAATGGACAATGACGCCAAGCAAACTTCCAAAGTTGTGGCAAAATGGCTTAAGGACAACAAATTCAAGGTATTGGAGTTTTCAAGGCTGTGGGTAACTGGTGAAAAGGAGTCAGGCGCAGGAGAGCTGAGATGCGTGGACAAGGTATTTAATAGAGTAAACACCAGAACAAACACAATACAATGGTGCAGGACAAATACCGGAACCACGAATAAACGGGCGTAACAACAAAACCCACCTATTGTGGGAAGCTTGTGGAAGGCTACCCGAAACGTTTGACCCAAGTTAAACAATTTAAAGGCAATGCTAACAAATACTAATTGAGCGTATGTAAACTTCTGACCCACTGGGAATGTGATGAAATAAATAAAAGCTGAAATAAATCATTCTCTCTACTTTTATTCTGACATTTCACATTCTTAAAATAAAGTGGTGATCCTAACTGACCTAAGACAGGGAATTTTTACTCTGATTAAATGTCAGGAATTGTGAAAAACTGAGTTTATTTGTATTTGGCTAAGGTGTATGTAAACTTCCGACTTCAACAGTAGGTGTTCCTTTTGTCCAGGTGGGAAAGGGCAGTGTGGAGTGCAAAAGAGATTGCATCATCTGTGGATCTGTTAGGGCGGTAAGCAAATTGGAGTGGGTCTAGGGTTTCTGGGATAATGGTGTTGATGTGAGCAATGACCAGCCTTTCAAAGCACTTCATGGCTACAGACTGTGAGTGCTACATGTCAGTAGTCATTTAGGCAGGTTACCTTAGTGGCACAGGGACTATGGTGGTCAGCTTAAAACATGTTGGTATTACAGACTCTGACAGGGAGAGGTTGAAAATGTCACTGAAGACACTTTCCAATTGGTCAGCGCATGCTCGCAGTACACGTCCTGGTAATCCGTCTGGCCCTGCGGCCTTGTGAATGTTGACCTGTTTAAAGGTCTTACTCACATCGGCTGCAGAGAGTGGGATCACACAGTTTTCCGGAACAGCTGGTGCTCTCTGTTTCAGTGCTGGTTCTGACTGCTGAGATTAGTCCCATATCAGCACCAGTGCATTGGTCACATATCATTCTATATGGGGATCAGAACATACAGTATGAGCAACACTAATTGTATAAGAGGACCGGTCCAATCCCCAGTTTTATACATCAGCCAGGGTGGTAGATGACCCTCCCAGTGGAGGAAATTGACCTGTCAGTCTCTGGGACAGGTGACTCCTCTGTTTACATGGAAATTAGAGATCATAAAAGGGATGATATCGTAGTAGTAAGGGTTAAACACAGGGCTGTGAGGTGAAATCGAACAAGTTAGTCTCACTTTGTATTCCAGAAAGGGGAATTTCAGTTGTTCAGTGAAGTGTATGTTTTTGTGTTCTGTAAAAAATTGACATTTACATTACATTTTAGCAGACACTCTTCTCCAGAGCGACTTACAGTAGAGTGCATACATTTTATTACATTTTTACATACGGAGACAAGGATATCCCTACCAGCCAAACCCTCCCTAACCCGGACGACGCTATGCCAATTGTGCATCGCCCCACGGACCTCCAGGTTGCGACAGAGCCTGGGCGCAAACCCAGCCCAGCCTGGGCGCAAACCCAGAGACTCTGGTAGCGCAGCTAGCACTGCGATGCAGTGCCCTAGACCACTGCCCCACCCGGAAGTCTACCCGGATTATTAACTCTGTAATAATCAACCAGGAATCAAGGTTGGACCTGGTCTGTTGACACATAATGTTATTTCATAATGTTATTTCTCTCTATTCAGCCTCTTGAATCAGGACTTGTGGGTCTTTCACTATGTAGACAAAGAAAATAACACATGATGGCAGCAGCAAGACTGTACAGGATTCTCTTTTAGTTCTGCCCTAACTCCTCATTTTCCCTGTTAGCACTTGCCCCTGCTGTTTTCACTGTCTAATAGAGCGGTGTACAGACAGACACAGAACATTGTAGTCATTTTCCTGTTCTCTCAGCATGTGGAGACATGGTGTGCATTCTGTCAGGTGCACCCAGCAAACTGCCTGGACCAGTTCTCGAACTGGAGCAGAAAAAAGAACTCCCTGTATCCTTAAGTGCAAAACATACAGCAAGTTTCCAAGGCAGATGTCTTATACAGTGACCAAAAATATAAACGCAACATGCAGCAATTTCAAAGATTTTACTGAGTTACAGTGAGGAAATCAGTCAATTTAAATAAATTCATTAGGCTCTAATCTATGGCTTTCACATAACTGGGAATACAGATATACATCTATTGGTCACAGACCCCTTTAAAAAAAAAGGAAGGGGCGTGGATCAGAAAACCAGTTAGTATCTGGTGTAACCACCATTTGCCTCATATATCGCAACACATCTCTTTTGCAGAGTAGATCAGGTTGTTGATTGTGGCCTGTGGAATGTTGTCCTACTCCTCTTCGATGGCTGTGTGAAGTTGCTGGGTATTGACAGAAACTGGAACATGCTGTCGTGCACGTTGATCCAGAGCATCTCAAACCTGCTCAATGGGTGACATGTCTGGTGAGCATGCAGGCCATGGAAGAACTTGGATATTTTCAACTTCGAGGAATTGTGTACATATCCTTGCGACATGGGGCCATGTATTATCATGCTGTAACATGAGGGGATGGCGGAGGATGAATGGCATGACAATTGGGCCTCAGGATCTCGTCACTTTATCTCTGTGCATTTTAATTGCTATCGATAAAATGCAATTGTGTTTGTTGTTCGTAGCTTATGCCTGCCCATGCCATAACCCCACCTCCACCATGGGGCACTCTGTTCACAACGTTGACATCAGCAAACAGCTTGCCCACATGATGCCATACATCCTGTCTGCCATCTGTCATGTACAGTTGAAAGAGTGAAGAGCAGCGTGCCAGTGGTCATTAAAGGTGAGCATTTGCCCACTGAAGTCGGTCATGACGCCGAACTGCAGTCAGGTCAAGACCCTGATGAGGATGACGAGCACGCAAATGAGCTTTCCTGAGGTGGTTTATAACAGTTTGTGCAGAAATTCTTCTCTTGTGCAAACTCACAGTTTCATCAGATGTCCTGGTTGCTGGTCTCAGACGATCCCGCAGGGGAAGAAGCCAGATGTGGAGGTCCTGGGCTGGTGTGGTTGCACGTAGTCTGTGGTTGTGAGGCCGGTTGGATGTACTGCTAGATTCTCTAAAACGATGGTGAAGGTGGGTTATGGTAGAGAAATGTACATTAAATTCTCTGCCAACAGCTCTGGTGGACATTCCTGCAGTCAGCATGCCAATTGCACGCTCACTCAAAACTTGAGACATCTGTGGCATTGTGTTGTGTGACAAAACTGCACATTTCACAGTGGCCTTTTATTGACCACAACACAAGGTGCACCTGTGTAATGATCATGCTGTTTAATTAGCTTCTTGATATACCACATCTGTGGAATACCTCCCTCTGCAACTGGATCCTGGATTTCCTGATGGTCCGCACCCAGGTGGTACGGGTAGGTAACAACACATCCGCCATGCTGATCCTCAACACAGGGGCCCCTCAGGGGTGCGTGCTCAGGTCTCCTCCTGTACTCCCTGTTCACTCATGACTGTACAGCCAGGCACAACTTCAACAACATCATTAAGTTTGCAGATGACACAACAGTGGTAGTCCTGATCACCGACAACGATGAGACAGCCTATAGGGAGGAGGTCAGAGACCTGACCGTGTTGGGCAAGGACAAAAACCTCTCCCTCAACATGATCAAGACAAAAGAGATAATTGTGGACTACAGGAAAAGGAGGACCGAGCACGCCCCCATTCTCATCGACAGGGCTGTAGTAGAGCAGGTTGAGAGCTTCAACTTCCTTGGTGTCCACATCCTCAACAAACTAACATGGTCCAAGCACACCAAGACATTAGTGAAGAGGGCACGACAAAACCTATTCCCCCTCAGAAGACTGAAAAGATTTGGCATGGGTCCTCAGATCCTCAAAAGGTTCTACAGCTGCACCATCGAAAGCATCCTGACTGGTTGCATCACTGCCTGGTACGGTAACTACTCGGCCTCCGACCGCAAAACACTACAGAGGGTAGTGCGTACGGCCCAGTACATCACCGAGGCTAAGCTCCCTGCCTTCCAGGACCTCTGTACCAGGCGGTGTCAGAGGAAGTCCCTAAAAATTGTCAAAAACTCCAGCCACCCTATACATAGACTGTTCTCTCTGCTACTGCACGGCAAGGGGTACTGGAGCGCCAAGTCCAGGTCCAAGAGGCTTCTAAACAGCTTCTACCCCCAAGCCATAAGACTCCTGAACATCTAATCAAATGGCTACACAGACTATTTGCATTGCCCCCCCCCCCCCCCCCACCCCCACCCACCTCTTCTATCTATGCATAGTCACTTTAATAAATCTACCTACATGTACATATTACCTCAATTACCTCGACACCGGTGCCCCCACACATTGACTTTGTACTGGTACACCCTGTATATAGCCCCGCTATTTTTATTTACTGCTGCTCTTTAATTATTTGTTATTCTTATCTCTGACTTTTTTTTAGGTATTTTCTTGAAACTGCATTGTTGGTTAAGGGCTTGTAAGTAAGCATTTCACTGTAAGGTCTACACCTGTTGTATTCGGCGCATGTGACAAATACAATTTCATTTGATTTGATTAGGTGCTGCATCAGATGACCTGGCCTCCACAATCACCCGACCTCAACCCAATTTAGATGGTTTGGGATGAGTTGGACCGCAGAGTGAAGGAAAAGCAGCCAACAAGTGCTCAGCAAATATGGGAACTCCTTCAAGACTGTTGGAAAAGCATTCCAGGTGAAGCTGGTTGAGAGAATGCTTAGAGTGTGCAAAGCTGTCAACAAGTTAAAGGGTGGCTACTTTGAAGAATCTCAAATATAACATATATTTTATTTGTTTACCAATTTGTTGGTTACTACATGATTCCATATGTATAACATTTCATAGTTCATTTCATGGCTTCACTATTATTCACTATTATTCTACAATGTAGAAAATAGTAAAAATAAAGAAAAACCCTTGAATGAGTAGGTGTGTCAACTTTTGACTGGTACTGTACATATAGGAGCCTTTTTGCCTTTGTTGTTGTGTCATGTGTGAGGAAGTCGGAAGTTGAAGTCGGAAATTTACAAACACCACAAATTTCTTGTTAACAAACTATAGTTTTGGCAAGTCGGTTAGGACATCTACTTTGTGCATGACACAAGGAATTTTTCCAACAATTGTTTACAGACAGATTATTTCACTTATAATTCACTGTATCACAATTCCAGTGGGTCAGAAGTTCACTTACAGTAAGTTGACTGTGCCATTCAACAGCTTGGAAAATTCCAGAAAATGATGTCATGGCTTTAGAAACTTCTGATAGGCTAATTGACATAATTTGAGTCAATTGGAGGTGTACCTGTGATGTATTTCAAGGCCTACCTTAAAACTCAGTGCCTCTTTGCTTGACATCATGGATAAAATCAAAAGAAATCAGAACCTCAGAAAACCTCAGAAAAAAATTGTAGACCTCCACAAGTCTGGTTCATCCTTGGGAGGAATTTCCAAACGCCTGAAGGTATCACGTTCATCTGTACAAACACTAGTAGGCAAGTATAAACACCATGGGACCACACAGCTGTCATACCGCTCAGAAAGGAGACGTGTTCTGTCTCCTAGAGATGAACGTACTTTGGTGCAAAAATTGCAAATCAATCCCAGACCAATAGCGAAGTACCCTGTGAAGATGCTGGAGGAAACAGGTACAAAAGTATCTATATCCACAAAATGAGTCTTATATTGGCATAACTTGAAAGGCCGCTCAGCAAGGAAGAAGCCACTGCTCCAAAACCGCCATAATAAAGCTAGACTACAGTTTGCAACTGCACATGGGGACAAAGATCGTACTTTTTGGAGAAATGTCCTCTGGTCTGATGAAACAAACATAGAACTGTTTGGCCATAATGACCATCGTTATGTTTGGAGGAAAAAGGGGAAGGCTTGCAAGCCGAAGAACACCATCCCAACCGTGAAGTATGGGGGTGGCAGCATCATGTTGTGGGGGTGCTTTGCTGCAGGAGGGACTAGTGCACTTCACAAAATAGATGGCATCATGAGGCAGGAAAATTATGTGGATATATTGAAGCAACATCTCAAGACATCAGTCAGGAAGTTAAAGCTTGGTCGCAAATGGGTCTTCAAATGGACAATGACACCAAGCATACTTCCAAAGTTGTGGCAAAATGGCTTAAGGACAACAAATTCAAGGTATTGGAGTGGCCATCACAAAGCCCTGACCTCAATCCTATAGAAAATTTGTGGGCAGAACTGAAAAAGTGTGTGTGAGCAAGGAGGCCTACAAACCTGACTCAGTTACACCAGCTCTCTCAGGAGGAATGGGCCAAAATTCACCCAACTTGTGAGAAGCTTGTGGAAGGCTTCCCGAAACGTTTGACCCGAGTTAAACCATTTAAAAGGAATGCTAACAAATAGTAATTGAGTGTATGTAAACTTCTGACCCACTGAGAATGTGATGAAAGAAGTAAAAGCTGAAATAAATAATTCTCTCTACTATTATTCTGACATTTCACATTCTTAAAATAAAGTGGTGAGCCTAACTGACCTAAGACAGGGAATCTTTACTAGGATTAAATGTCAGGAATTGTGAAAAACAGTTTAAATATATTTGGCTAAGGTGTATGAAACTTCCGACTTCAACTGTACAGTAACGTGATAGCGTTGAATAGAAGCAAATCTCCAAACAGAGCTAACATGTTCTGACATGGATTGGGCATTAGCGCAAGCAGACAGATGTTCTTTTCCATTCACCAATGACAATATTTGTGGTTGCCCACAAATATTATCCCAACAAAGATGCTCTTATGGCCACCTGAAAAGATACTGAGACACTTTGTCCTATGAACGTCAACCCAGCAATACAGTAAAAGTTATTGTGAACACTCTATATGAAAGTGGGTGTGGTATCAAAGAGATTAGCCACATCCCATTTTCTTGGAGATTTGGATTTGGATTGATCTCCATTTTCCATAGTAAGCCACCCCTGGCCTCTCAATGTCCATGAATAATAAGAATAAGGGAAGGGAATAAAGAGACCACATAGGACAGATGATACCTCTCAACTATTGTTTTCTAAAGCAACCATGTCAATGCAACAAACAAAAGTCAAAATAATGTTTGTTCAATGAATAGAGGGTAAAGGAACACAACGAAAATGCAGGTAACTTAAAGGTCCAATGCAGAAGTTTTTATCTCAATATCAAATAATTTCTGTGTAACAATGAAGTATCTTACTGTGATTTTCAATTAAAATGATTTAAAAAAATATATATATATATAGATTCTTAGCAAAGAGAAATTTCTCAAGCAAGATTATTGCTTGGACTGTCTGGAAGTGGGGAGGGGGAAACTGAAAACTAGCTGTTATTGGCAGAGAACTCTCTTTCTTAGTTGTCTATTAACTAACTAAAAACAAAAAAACTATGTTTTAAGTGAAGTTGTCTGAAGCCGGAAAATAGGGGAAATTAACATGAGCACCACAATGCCTACTCCACCCAAGCTCTACCAAGGTTTTCAAGCACACAGCTTTGACCTACTATTTTATTTATTTATTTTACCGTTATTTTACCAGGTAAGTTGACTGAGAACACGTTCTCATTTGCAGCAACGACCTGGGGAATAGTTACAGGGGAGAGGAGGGGGATGAATGAGCCAATTGTAAACTGGGGATTATTAGGTGACCATGATGGTTTGAGGGCCAGATTGGGAATTTAGCCAGGACACCGGGGTTAACACCCCTACTCTTGCGATAAGTGCCATGGGATCTTTAATGACCTCAGAGAGTCAGGACACCCGTTTAACGTCCCATCCGAAAGACGGCACCCTACACAGGGCAGTGTCCCCAATCACTGCCCTGGGGCATTGGGATATTTTTTAGACCAGAGGAAAGAGTGCCTCTTACTGGCCCTCCGTTATGTTTTAGTGCAACCCGGGTTGCACTAGAGCAGAGCAGGGTAGGCGTGAGTCTTCCATTATCGTTAACACCAAACCCTTTCTGGTTCCCATTTCACTGGCGGGCTGTCCCTCAGGTGTTGTCTCTACAGCTCTAGTAGACTCCGGTGACGCGGGGAACTTTATCAACCAGGCCCTTGCCTCCTCCCTGAAGTTAACCTCATACCCTCTCTCCTCTTATTTTCCTGTCCAAGCCCTGGATATGCGACCATTGGGATCCGGCACAATTACTCAGGTCACAGCACCACGCACCCTCACCATGGGACCCAAGCACCAGGAAAGCCTTCCCTTCTTCATCATCGTACCCGCACCTTACGGTCTCCTGGTCAAAGATGAGAATCTCCGCCTGGGGACCAGGATCCCGGAAGACCTTCTTTCCCACACCCTGTGGTTCCACGTCAGTGGAGGGTCCTGTGAGTGTCCTCCAGCCCAACAAGCGGTCCTCCTGTATCGTTGGCCCCGTGTTTTGGGACGTGAATGTGGACATCGGCCAGGCTCTGGAGAGGGAACCCACTCCTGCCATCTGCCCTCCAGAGTGCATGTACGTCCCCATGGGGATGAGAGATCGGCTGTTGACTTGGGCATACACATCCCTCGCCACTGAACACCCAGGTATCACCCGCACCATCCAATCCCTCTCAGATAAATACTGGTGGCCCACCTTGGCGCAGGACGTCACCAACTATGTCTACTTATGTTCTGTATGTACTCAATCCAAATCCCCCCGGCACGCTCCAGCAGGTACACTACCTCCCCTTCTTGTGCCTCAGCGGCCTTGGTCACATCTGTACATAGACTTTGTAATGGATCTCCCGCTTTCTGATGGTTTTACCACTATCTGGTTGTTGTTGAAAGATTCTCGAAATCCTGCTGTTTTTATCCCTCTCTCTGGTCTACCTGCCGCTCTCCAGAACGCTGAAATACTATTCCAGCAGGTTTTCCAGCACTATGGCCTTCTGGAGGACATAAACATAAACTAAAGCAAAAAAAGAAACATCCCTTTCTCAGGACCCTGTCTTTCAAAGATAATTTGTAAAAATCCAAATAACTTCACAGATCTTCATTGTAAAGGGTTTAAACACTGTTTCCCATGCTTGTTCAATGAACCATAAACAATTAATGAACATGCACCTGTGGAACGGTCGTTAAGACACTAACAGCTTACAGATGGTAGGTAATTAAGGTCACAGTTATGAAAACCTAGGACACTAAAGAGGCCTTTCTACTGATTTTGAAAAACACCAAAAGAAAGATGCCCAGGGTTCCTGCTCATCTGCGTGAATGTGCCTTAGGCATGCTGCAAGGAGGCGTGAGGACTGCAGATGTGGCCAGGGCAATAAATTGCAATGTTCGTACTGTGAGACGCGTAATACAGCGTTACAGGGAGACAGGATGGACAGCTGATCGTCCTCGCAGTGGCAGACCACGTGTAACAACACCTGCAAAGGATCGGTACATCCGAACATCACACCTATGGGACAGGTACAGGATGGCAACAACAACTGCCCGAGTTACAACAGGAACGCACAATCCCTCCTTCAGTGCTCAGACTGTCCTCAATAGGCTGAGGGAGGCTGGCTTGAGGGCTTGTAGGCCTGTCGTAAGGCAGGTCCTCACCAGACATCACTGGCAACAACGTTACCTATGGGCAAAAACACACCATCGCTGGACCAGACAGGACTGGCAAAAAGTGCTCTTCACTGACGAGTCGCGGATTTGTCTCACCAGGGGGGATGGTCGGATTCGCGTTTATCGTCGAAGGAATGAGCGTTACACTGAGGTGTGTCACAGCATCATCGGACTGAGCTTTTTGGCATTGCAGGCAATCTCAATGCTGTGCATTACAGGGAAGACATCCTCCTCCCTCATGTGGTACCCTTCCCGCAGGCTCATCCTGACATGACCCTCCAGCATGACAATGCCACTAGCCATACTGCTCGTTCTGTGCGTGATTTCCTGCAAGACAGGAATGTCAGTGTTCTGCCATGGTCAGCGAAGAGCCCGGATCTCAATCCCATTGACCACATCTGGGACCTGTTGGCTCAGGGGGTGAGGGCTAGGGCCATTCCCCCCCCCAGAAATGTCTGGGAACTTGCAGGTGCCTTGGTGGAAGAGTGGGATAACATCTCACAGCAAGAACTGGCAAATCTGGTGCAGTCCCTGAGGAGAAGATGCACTGCAGTACTTAACGCAGCTGTTGGCCACACCAGATACTGACTGTTACTTTTTATTTTGACCCCCCCCCCCCCCCCCCCTTTGTTCATGGACACATTATTCAATTTCTGTTAGTCACATGTCTGTGGAACTTGTTTAGTTTATGTCTCAGATGTTTGAATCTTGTTATGTTCATACAAATATTTACACATGTTAAGTTTGCTGAAAATAAACTCAGTTGACAGTGAGAGGACGTTTCTTTTTTTGCTGAGTTTAGTTTCCGACCGTGGTCCCCAATTCAAGTCACGGGTCTGGAAAGCCTTTATGGAGAAGCTGGGGGCCATGGTCAGCCTCACATCCGGGTACTGGCCTCAGTGTAACGGGCAGGTGGAGAGGACCAACCAGGAGAGGTGGAGGTTCATAAGGAGTCACTGCCAGGACCGGCAGGGGGAGTGGGCCCGCTTCCTTCCCTGGGCGGAATATGCTCAACTTACCGTCACTCCTACACCGGGCTTAGTCCCTTCCAGTGTGTCCTGGAATATCAGCAGTGTGGAACATCGCTCATGGGAGGCTCCAGTGCGCCGTCCTTCATCAGAAGGATCAGGCGGACCGCCACCGCAGTGAGGCTCCCGTGTTACATCCTGGTGATCGCGTCTGGCTCTCCACCAGGAATCTTCCGCTCCGCCTGCCCTGCTGGAAGTTGAGCCTCCGGTTTGTGGGGCCTTCAAGGTCCTCCGGAGGGTCGATGAGGTAACCTATCAGATAGAACTCCCCGCCAACTACCGGATTTTACCCTCCTTTCATGTTTCCCTCCTCAGGCCGATGGTTCCTGGTCCACTGGCTGATGCCACCCCCCCCCCCCCCCCCCCACCCCGGACATCGAGGGGACCCCTGCCTATGCTGATTGGCTTCCGTCTGGCCACTCTACCATAAAGGCCTGGTTGGTGGAGTGCTGCAGAGTGGTTGACCTTCTGGAAGGTTCTCCCATCTACACAGAGGAACTCTGAAGCTCCCCCCGATTTCTCAGTTTGGCCGGGCGGCCAGCTCTAGTTAGAGTTTTGGTGGTTCCAAACCTCTTCTATTTAAGAATGATGGAGGCCACTGTGTTCTTGGGGACCTTCAATGCTCCAGACATTCAATGCTACCCAGACCTGTGCCTCGATACAATCCTGTCTCGGAGCTCTACGGACAATTCCTTTGACCTCATGACATGGTTTTTGATCTGACATGAACTGTCAACTATGGGACCTTATATAGACAGGTGTGTGCTTTTCCAAATCATGTCCAATCAATTGAATTTACCACCGGTGGACTCCAATCAAGTTGTAGAAACATCTCAAGAATGGTCAATGGAAACAGGATGTACCTGAGCTCAATTTCAAGTCTAATAGCAAAGGGTCTGCATACTTATGTAAATAAGGTATATCTGTTTTTTTTATTTGTAATAAATTTGCAAACATTTGTTAACCTGTTTTCGCTTTGTCATTATGGGATATTGTTGTAGATTGATGAGTAAAAATGTGTATTTAATACATTTGACAACAAGGATGTAACATAACTACATTTGACAATAAGGATGTAACATAACTACATGTGGAAAAGGGGAAGGGGTCTGAATACTTTCTGAATGCACTGTATTTCCTATTTAACAAAACTGCATGAATTTTTTCTAAATATAGTATAATCAATTTATAAAATGGCTAAGTATAAGATTTCACCTTCCTTATAACTGTAAAATATGTATTTGTATATTTAGTGTTAGAGAACATGTCTGTAAATCGATATCTGAATGTGCTACAGCGAAACGACTCTCTCCTGCTGCGTTGTGATGTAAGGATTCCAGGCATATACGTTGTTAGTGGCTGTGATGTAGGGTTCAGCCAGGAGTGGATGGACTGTCGGAAGAGGGAATGAAATGGTAGGAGTGTCATCCCAGCTTCAAGTGGTGTCAGATTTCCCATCCTGCTTCACACAGGCAGAAGATACAGTAAGTAACAGGTAATATGATAAGTAATTGTTTTGCCTTTATGGAAAAAATTGAAAGGATTAATTCCCTTGATGATTTGAGAGTGCCCCCTCCCTCTCACCCACTGCCACGACCCACCTCTTCATCCCACAATAGAGTTACCTTGCACCAGGTAAACCTTTGATACTTTCCACCAATCAGGTGTGAGGAACAGCAGAACAACAACAACTGTTATTCACCTCTGGGTGTGGTGGTCTCTTACGTTAGTGGAGGGCTGGAGGCCTTCTGGAACAAGTTTTAACTGGAAGAAAGGACTGTGCATGGAAATTATTTATTGTGTTAGTAATTTTTTTTAAATCGGTTTGAGTATTGTAGTTCTTTCACCAAAACATTATTAGGCTAATCCATTGTTGTCACTAAGAATCATCTGACATTTACCATAATATCTGAGCTCTAATTGATGGACACAGTAAACTATATAAAATGGGTCTATTTGCTTTTGTGCTACTAAGGGATTAACATAGGATAGTTTGATAATTAGCCAAACCAGATGTGTTTTTATTGTATTTGACATATAATAGGCCATGTGAAGGACAAAGTCACAATTTCTTTATCATTGTAAAAGTGCAGTCTGGACTGTCAGGAGGCAGATATCTATCGAACTAGTGTGATTAGTGGATGCATCAGACCGATCATAAAAGAGCGAAGAGTTGTGTATTCCAGCGAAAAAAAATCTGTTAATCCTAAAGCTACAAGAATTTTTTTCCCCCACCCACAGGCATACTCCAAAGACCCATTACTCAAGACAACGACGTTCTACCTGTAGAGCGGGCTAAATCTCCGCGTAAAACGAATTAGCCCAAGATAAATCTACAGAAAAAGAAAAGTGATTTATGAACAAAAGCACAAACAACGGATTAACATTTGTTAAGTAAGTGGAATGTAGGCTATCTATTTTTTAAATGTAATCTGTTACTTAATTTTGGTGTGTGAATGAGTTGAGCATGGGGTGTAGGCATTTGTATTGTTTTATTGCGTTGATGTTGAATTGTAGCCTACGTTTTGACATGCGTCACCTATTCCATTTACGTTGTTTGACAAAATTCGGAGATTTACCGTACATTGTACCAACGTATCATAAAAGTGTATACTCAGCCACCTGAAAATGCGCAATAGAAGAGGTTATGAGTAAAAAAAGCTAGTTTGATGAAGAACCATGTTGCCTGTACGTTGAACTGTATCCATTCCTTTTTTGGGGATAATGTTTGAACAGTTCACATTGGCTTTATATGTTACATTTCTAAGCAGGCATGAGCAATGAGGGGAACAAAGAAAAAATAGAGAAAGATGATGGGCACTGATGTCCTTCCCTGTACAGCCAAACAGTAAACATCTGATTTATTAGGAAAATCATACTTATCCAATATCACAGACATCCCAACTGTTATAGCTAGGTCAGTGTTTGGTAAAGCAAGTTCAACGAAGACCTACTATAGCAGCATATGCCTTCATTTGCATTCCCACCTTGCCCAATTGTAATTTCCCCCCCAAAATTCGAATTGATCAATTGCCACAAAGTATTCAGACACCTTTACCTTTTCCACATTTTGTTACGTTACAGCCTTATTCTAAAATGTATTAAATTAAATACCCCATAATGACAAAACAGGTTTTTAGAAATGTTTGCAAATGTATTACAAATAAATACCTTATTTACATACAGTACCAGTCAAAGGTTTGGACACACCTACTCATTCCAGGGGTTTTCTTACATTGTAGAATAATAGTGACGACATCACAGCTATGAAATGACACATATGGAATCATGTAGTAACCCCAAAAGTTTTAAACAAATATAAAATATATTTTGATTCGTTTTTATGTATTCACTATTATTCTACAATGTAGAAAATAGTACAAATAAAGAAAATCCCTGGAATGAGTAGGTGTGTCCAAACTTTTGACTGGTCCTGTAAGTATTCAGACCCTTTGCTATGAGACTCGAATTTGAGCTCATGTGCATCCTGTTTCCCATTGGTCATCCTAGAGATGTTTCTACAACTTGATTGAAGTCCACCAAGAACCCGATGGTCACTCTGACAGAGCTCCAGAGTTCCTCTGTGGAGATGGGAGAACCTTCCAGAAGGTCAACCATCTCTGCAGCACTCCACCAATCAGACCTTTATGGTAGAGTGGCTAGACGGAAGCCACTCCTCAGTAAAAGGCACATGACAGCCCGCTTGGAATTTGCCAAAAGGCACCTAAAGACTCTCAGAACATGAGAAACAAGATTCTCTGGTCTGATGACACCGAGATTGAACTCTTTGGCCTGAATGCCAAGCGTCATGTCTGGAAGAAACCTGGCACCATCCCTACAGTGAAGCATGGTGGTGGCAGTTTTTCAGCGGCAGGGACTGGGAGACTATTCAGGATCAAGGGAAAGATGAATGGAACAAAGTACAGAGAGATCCTTGATGAAAACCTGCTCCAGAGTGCTCAGGACCTCAGACTGGGGCGAAGGTTCACCTTCCAACAGGACAACGTCCCTAAGCACACAGCCAAGACAACGCAGGAGTGGCTTCAGGACAAATCTCAATGTCCTTAAGTGGCCCAGCCAGAGCCCGGTCTTGAACCCGATCGAACATCTCCGGAAAGACCTGAAAATAGCTGTGCAGTGACGCCCCCCCCCCCCCATCTAACCTGACAGAACTTGAGAAGATCTGCAGAGAAGAATGGGAGAAACTCCCCAAATACAGGTGTGCCAAGCTTGTAGCGTCATACCCAAGAAGACTCGATGCTGTAATCGCTGCCAAAAGTGCTTCAACAAAGTACAGAGTAAAGGGTCTAAATACTTATATAAATGTGATATTTTTTTAAATATTTTTTTATAAATGTGCAAACATTTATAAAAACCTGTTTTTGCTTTGTCATTATGGGGTATTGTGTGTAGATTGAAGGGGGGGGGGGGGTTTAATACATTTTAGAATAAGGCTGCAACAAAATGTGGAAAAATTCAAAAGGTCTGAATACTTTCCGAATGCGCTGTACCTGTGTGTAAACCTTTTGGTTGTGTAAACCTCCTCAGGTAAAGATTACAAGGATAAAAAGTGATCTTTGTTGATAAAGTTAACTTTATATGCATGTCAACATGTGGGATATGTGGAAGTAAACTAATGACAAATCTATTGAAAAGGGGAAACAAAATGCCAGTGCATTCAAGTCAATTTCTCAAAAAATAGATATTATACTTCTGGTTCCTATAAAAGGCACATCAAAGTAATAGCCCTACACCCAACAATCTTCAAGTGTTTGTGAAGATTGTGAAATTAATTCATACCATGATCCAGGTTATATTGATGCCTCTCTCCCCCATCTTCTCTTTTATCTACTCAGGTTGCTCCAGTAATCCATAGTACTCAAACTAAAGAAAGCTCATTCTAAAAGGGGGCTGTCAACATCCAGCCCCAATCATGGATTGGAAGACCTTCCAAGCCCTCCTAAGTGGGGTGAATAAGTACTCCACTGCGTTCGGCCGTATCTGGCTCTCTGTGGTGTTTGTGTTCAGGGTAATGGTGTACGTGGTGGCGGCAGAACGCGTGTGGGGCGATGAGCAGAAGGACTTTGACTGCAACACCAAGCAGCCCGGCTGTGCTAACGTCTGCTACGACCACTACTTCCCCATCTCCCACATCCGCCTGTGGGCCCTGCAGCTCATCTTCGTCACCTGCCCCTCCTTGATGGTGGTGATGCATGTGGCGTATCGCGATGAACGTGAGCGGAAGTACCACGCCAAGCATGGCAACAAGGCCAAGCTGTACGAGAACACAGGCAAAAAGCACGGCGGCCTCTGGTGGACCTACCTGCTCAGCCTCTTCGTCAAGACAGGCATCGAGATCTCCTTCCTCTACATCCTCCACAAAATCTATGACAGCTTCTACCTGCCCAGGCTGGTCAAGTGTGAGGTCAGCCCCTGCCCCAATCAGGTGGACTGCTACATCGGCCACCCCACAGAGAAGAAGGTCTTCACCTACTTCATGGTGGGCGCCTCGGCCCTCTGCATCGTGCTCAACGTCTGTGAGATCATCTACCTCGTCTCCAAGGGCGTCGCTCGCATGGCACAAAAGATGAAGAGAAGAGAGCGCACCTTGGCCTTGCATGAACGGTACGACAAGGATAATTCCTGCAGCGCCTGCAGCACTCTACCTATGTCTCGGCTGGAGAAACAATCCTTAAAGCCCCAGTTTCCAGGCCACCTACAAGCCACCTTACCGGCTCACATGCATGCGTCTGCCCCTAACCTGTCCTAGAGTGGATGTCCACTCTATCCCAAGACTGAACCAAACATGGAGGCCTATGGAGCCAGGCCTCATCTCATTGGTCAAGCCTGTCAAGCCTGGTCCTCCTGTAAGACTTTGTATGAGAGACAGACTTTTCTCAAAGTCTCTACTGCCCTAGCTATTACTGCCCTATACTGCCATGGAGCAAGGCTTTGTATTGATGTCCATGACCCTGGGGCTAGACAACCCTGTCGTGAGCCACATTCCATTTTATACAACTAAACTCTTACTTCCAGACTGAATAACCAGCCCTTCCAACCCATTTCCCTTCACTATCAACGTTTCCCTTTCAATGCAACATAGCGAAACGAAATTAACTATGCAAGAACTATTGCATTGACACGCACGACTCAGACCGTACTCTACACAGACCGGTGCGGCATAACCAATCAGAGCTGCAGTAGGCCTATTTAAGAAATTAGTCCCGCTGGGGTGTGGTTTATGGCCACTATACAGCGTGCATAAGAAGGGCTGTTCTCTGCACGACGCAATGCGGAGTGCCTAGACACAGTCCTTAGCCGTGATATATTTGCCATATACCACAACCCCCCAAAGTGCCTTATTGCTATTATAAACTGGTTACCAATGTAATTAGAACGGTCTGATATACCATATCTTTCAGCCAGTCAGCATTCAGGGCTCGAACCACCCAGTTTATAAATGCAAATTGATCATTGCCATATAGGGATTTGTGCCATTCGCTTTGAACTTGACTGTGTTTACAGCATGAGCGGTCGTGAGTAGATGCACTTTTTTATTTATCAAAGTGAGAGCTGTATGTAGCCACATGTGCACATTTTGTTCATATCCTTTGCTAGTTAGTGAGTTATTAGCCCAGTTATAAATAATGTATAGTCAGCAATGGGGGAGTGATTGCTTCATACAAGAGCACAAAATGTGTAAATGTCTTTGAAAATGTGATTCGAGTATGAGCTTTTTTTTGTTGTCTTAAATGGGCAGTGTTGTATTTTGAGACAGGTTTGACTAAACTAAGTAGCCAATAGGCAGCAGAGGGTAACATCATTTGTCTGATTCTCTGAAATAGTGTTATGGGAATAATACTGCATGTTATTTTGTAAAGTGGTTTCTTACATCAAACAATACAATAACCTTTTCAGTCACCTCCTTGTCTGAAGGACAAGGTAATGTCAAGCCCTGCATGTTTTTTTTTAAGTCTCATGGAATGTAGGCTACATTGAACATCCCACATTGGCTGTTACTGTAGGGTGAATGACAGAACAGCTATTTCAATGTTAAAATGTTATGAGACGCATTTTCTCCATTGTTTATTTATGGTTGGCCACTCTGGTAGGCCTACATTATGATCAAATAGCCACAATAGCCCTTTTGACCACCGTCTGAACCGGTAACTTGAAGTGGGTACAGCCTCAGCGTTCACATTAAACGCGCGCTGGAAGTTGCACAGAATTTTCACAACGGTCAAGTTTGAGCTCAGCAGACCTGAAATTTGCTCTGTGCCAAAAATATTTGAGGGAATATAGGGTGAAATGCTCATAGGGAACTATTTTGTCAGAGTGACAAGCATGTATTCAAGACACACGGAGGCGTGTATTCACCCACATCACCAATACTTTGGAGGTGTGCTAAGGCGCTATAGAAACAGGGACTACTAGAAAGAAAATGCATTTCAGAGGTTTGCTTATTAATTACTGAAATGTGTTGTTACTTGCCTCAAAGATATTTGTATACTCTCTGTTTTATGACTTCAATATGAGACAACAGAATGATAACAAATATCTTTGCTTTGACAGTGTTGGTGCAAGATTAGTCTAAACTGGACAGTGGCTTACCACTACTTGGCAATTGTGCACCAACATAATTAATCATTTATTTGGTTTTATTTAAAGCATGCATTCTAATAGAAGCTCCTCTATCATTTAATCACTTTTTAAATTGTTTTACTCTATTACAAGACTACATCAAATCAAATTTCAAATCAAATGTATATATATAGCCCTTCTTACATCAGCTGATATCTCAAAGTGCTGTACAGAAACCCAGCCTAAAACCCCAAACAGCAAGCAATGCAGGTGTAGATGCACGGTGGCTAGGAAAAACTCCCTAGAAAGGCCAAAAACCTAGGAAGAAACCTAGAGAGGAACCAGGCAATGAGGGGTGGCCAGTTCTCTTCTGGCTGTGCCGGGTGGAGATTATAACAGCACATGGCCAAGATGTTCAAATGTTCATAAATTACTAGCATGGTCAAATAATAATCACAGTAGTTGTCGAGGGTGCAGCAAGTCAGCACCTCAGGAGTAAATGTCAGTTGGCTTTTCATAGCCGATCATTAAGAGTATCTCTACCGCTCCTGCTGTCTCTAGAGAGTTGAAAACAGCAGGTCTGGGACAGGTAGCACGTCCGGTGAACAGGTCAGGGTTCCATAGCAGAACAGTTGAAACTGGAGCAGCAGCACGGCCAGGTGGACTGGGGACAGCAAGGAGTCAACATGCCAGGTAGTCCTGAGGCATGGTCCTAGGGCTCAGGTCCTCTGAGCCTACATCTGGCTCGGGTCCTACATCTGGCTCAGGTCCTACATCTGCATGGTTCCTCTCATATTTATGTTGTAATGCCACAACAGATTGTCTGTGTTTGTACATGCTTGTACACAAACGTTCCTCATCCAAGGCCTATGTTGATTCAAATGAGAGACAAGGAATGCTGCTGTTTAATTTATCAAGTCCACTAAATGCTGGCATCTTGGAAAGTTGGAGCACAACATCTGACTACAGAGAAAAGTGGACAAAACAGTGTTTCTCAGTGAACAATGGTGTGGACACCTGATAGCCTCACATTGTCATGAACAGAACCTTCACTATCAGCTTCAAACTTCTGTTTTGTACATTATTTTGTATAAATAAAATATTAACATTTATTTTACTTTGGCATCATTCATATTACAGTAGTGGACTTAATTCCCGTTCCTGTTTCACTTTATCTGGACAGTTACTCTTCAGGTAACTCGGTATTCAGAAATATTAGATATTTGGCCCCATTTCTGTCTGACTTAGCCTGAGTGACTAGATCAGAACATATCTAATCAGGACCTTAAAACAGCCCCACGTGACATACAGGACCAAGCCAGCAGCACAGGGCAATGACGTCCTGTTATACAGGATGTTTAATTAATTAATGTACACACATGCACAGAGTGAATAGATGTTCCCAACACAATCTTGGTTTTTGGCATACCATTGCTTTAGGGTTCATTTTAATTTAGAAGTCAGAATTTCTCTGATGTTTATGTCCACGTCATTGTTGGCTCATACGTATCAACCAGGAAAGGACAACATTTTATTTGAATGTTTCTCTGGGACTCTGAAGTGTAAGCAAGCTAAAGGAATCTCAGTATAGCAGGTCCAGCTTCTCCGTCAGGTTCTCTGTCGTTTACTACTAGGTGTGGAAGACAAACACTGCCTGTTTGTTCTGTATCTCTTGCTTTACATTAAGTGCAAAATCCCAACCTCTCAGAACATGACTCAACCATTACCTCCCACCACTGAGATGTCGGTTAGGGTTCCATTCAATCAGTATCGCGTGATCTAAATTTTCGACTGAGCTGACATATGCAGCGTTTACGGTGAATGTAGTCTCCGCTAACGCGGGAACATTGCCTTTACATTTCTATCACGCTGTAACACTGAACACTGAAGTCTTTAGAAGAATCAGATTGGACTCCTGTACAGTACGTCCTATGGTTTACAAGTATCTCAATGGTACCACCTTTGATTGGTTTTGAAGTGCCATGAGTGAATAATTATATATATGTTTTTACCTTTATTTAACTAGGCAAGTCAAATTCTTATTTACAATGACAGCCTAGTTTAACTGCCTTGTTCAGGGGCAGAACGACAGATTTTTACCTTGTCAGCTCGGGGATTCGATCTAGCAACCTAGATCGCCCAACGCTCTAACCACTAGGCTACCTGCCGCCCCAATGTGGATTCCTCAACTAGTCTAGTGTTATAAACTCACCAGAACTCTAGGTGATTCATCTCTATGTCCTGGTTGGGTAGGCAGTGTCATGCTGGTAGATATTTCAGCTACACTTCCGTAGCTGTGTCACAGACACTGGCTGTGTAAATGCACAGGGTTATGCCATTTGTTCGATTAAATATGCATAACACATTCATTAAAGAGTAAGTATTTTATTTATTTAAATACAGCAAAGAATTTAGGTTCCTTAGATTTGTGATAACCTTTTCTAACAGCATCATTTCAGTAGTGCAACCTTTTACAATAAATATTTACATTCACAATGAGACACACCAAAACCAAGAATTAAACAGACGAAAACATTAAAATTCTATTCCAACTGCTGGAATGACGGACTTTACTGCCCTAATATGGTAGGTTTGCAAATCCCAAGTGGTTTTCAAGTAAGGATAGTCGTAAGATTTGGAAGATGACAATAACAAACATGACAACACAATGGCTAAATCCTGTGACTCCCTGTCTCATAATAGAAATCAATTTGTTGATTCTCATCAATAGATCTGGTTTCTATTCCACTCTACAAACATCAAGGTCTGTTTTAGATACCTACTGCAATATACTGCCATTACCCATCCTTAGCCACAGTTCCAACAGCTGGCTGAACATGAAGATTGACAAATAAGGACAAGGCTGTTTGTACACCCAAATGGTCAATAAACAATAAGTGTCAATAATCCCTTCATTTAACTTTCTGTTGATTTAAGTTTGGTATGAGATACATATTCAACAGCATAATTTACTCTGAATAAACCGTTTGTGCATTAGCAATGATCATGTAACACACAGAGGGAGAGGACAACAAGGCACCAGGTGTATGGAGGACATGACAAGAATGAGAAGGCACCACTTGAGCAAGGCTTTCCAACTATTTTGATGTTTTCATTTATAAGAAAGGTACTTTACTTATATCAAATAACGGAACACACACAATTCTTACAACCGTTTTTACCTACAGCTAAATCAAAGTATATTACATCTAAGTGGCACAGGTGTGTGTGTGTGCTTTGCCTTGGTAATGCCTTCTGGCAATGTCTGTAGGTATCATTCGTGACATCCCTCTTATAGGCCTTCGTGGAGCCAGGTTCAGAGTTTGCAGGTTGCCTGGGCCACTTTAGAGCTAGTCTTTCTGTTCAGGGAACTACAGATGAACGCTCCAGCATCCATCAGCTTGGGCAGGTCCACTCCCTGAGACAGAGGGAGAAGGAGGACAACAGAGTCACACACTGAAACAGGGAACTTTACATGTGTACTGACCAGTTTATAAAGAGAACTGGGACTCCTCCAGATCAAACGTGTTGTGTTAAAAGTAAACACTGAAGACAATTCATTTTTCAATACACAGGAAGTAGAACATTTTCTCGTAACAGATTGCCAGACTCTATTGGACTGAGGGAGGAAGTGAAAGAGGGAGACTGATAAAGAAAGAGAGGGAAGAGGTGAATTCTCACTGTCTGAATGCCGAGTCCATGCAGCATGTACACCACATCCTCTGTGGCCACATTCCCAGAAGCCCCTTGTGCATATGGACACCCGCCCAGGCCAGCCACGGACGAGTCCACAACACTGATGCCCATCTGCAAAAATAAACAGCATCTTCATCAAATGTATGCCAGAAGTATTGCAGTACTTTTTATACACCAAATCAGAGGAGTCCTCTATATTGCACTCAGTTTCAGGTCTTACTGTGCAGTACCTGCAGGGCGATAAGGATGTTGGCCAGAGCCTGACCATAGGTGTCATGGCAGTGGACTGCCAAGGCGTCAACAGGCACCTCCCTGCTCACTGCCTCCAGCATCTCAGTCATGCCGCCCGGTGTGCCCACACCTATGGTGTCGCCCAGAGAGATCTCATAGCAACCCATGGAATACAGACGCTTGGCTACCTGCATTAGAGAAAGCAACAGGTGAAATCTTCAAGCAGGTTTAAACCTCTATGACACTGTTAATAAAATCTATTTGGAGTATAAGTGAGGGAAAATGAAGAGACCGTTCTCAGTGACAAGTAATAGAATGCTGGGCTTGGTCTGAGTCAGAGGAACTCACCTGAGCCACTTTGTCTGGTGACACCTGGCCCTCATATGGGCATCCCAGCACACATGACACATACCTGAGGGAACAGAGCAAGGCGGTGAGACTGATGCCCTGGAGTCAAACAACCTGACGTCTTAGAGAACTGTTAACAACCCTACAGCATTTTAAAGACTTTCCCATTGAAAATCACAACCGCTACCATTTTCTTCCTCTGCCTCTCCCTATGTCTGTCTGTCAATCTTACCCTCTGACTCGCACACCGGCCTCTTTGGCTGCTTTGGTGACCTCCTCAAAGCGCTGCAGGCTCTCATCCACAGAGCAGTTGATGTTCTTCTTACTAAACAGCTCAGAGGCTGCCCCAAATATGGCCACCTCTGCTGCTCCTGCCTTCACCTGAGACAATAACCAGCAACATACTTGCTCAATACCTACAGTCAAAAAATACCACATTGCTTACAATGGTTTAATAATTAGCTTTGATGGAATTATTAAGTTACTGAGTTACATGAGTTACTCAAACATCTCTGTGTTTCTGTTATGTGTCTATTTGATGTTGAGGTGACACAGTAAGCACAGTAACATGTGCATGGAGCCAATCAGAGGTATGTACAGCTGCCTGGAAGCCCTTGAGGTTGGGGGTCAGTACGGGATAGGACACACCAGGCCGTCTGTTGATCCCCTTCATCACCTCTACCTGGTCGGCCATCTGTCAATCAGGAGGGACAGGACACATCACAAATTATACAATTGCAACTATTTTCATAATTGAATGAATACAGTATCCATAATAAACATCTGTAAAGCAAATTATGGTAGTCACATGGACACCGATATTCAGTGATGATCTGGAATATACAATGTGAAAGGACATGTTGTTGAGTAAACAAAACACTCCAGTAAGCTCACCTGTGGGACCCATTTTGGAGAGACAAAGCTTGTGGCTTCAATGACAGGAAGACCCGCCTCTGAGAGCATGTCAATCAGGTGAATCTTAACTTCAGTAGGGACAAGAGTCTGACAGGGACAGCAGGAGAGAGACATGAGTTATGACAATAACATCTGCAACAGGTGACTTTTGACACAGTTCCCCAGAACTGTAAAAATACTTCCTGGTTCCTCATGAGTTTGAGCGACACCCACTCAGCCACACCTGCTCAATTCAATGCACCACCAAAAAGATGTAATTCACCGGTGGACTCAGAAAAAAAAGCATAAAATCCTAATGAAGTGGAATACTACTATACCTTTTCATTCTGAAGACCATCTCTGGGTCCAACCTCCACTATCTTTACCCTCTCTGGGAGAGCCTTCCCTGCAGATGCACCAACCTGAACCTGTCAACAACAGAGGTATGTGTGAGACAGTACACGTAGCTAACTACAAGTAAACACACACACACACACACACACACACACACACACACACACACACACACACACACACACACACACACACACACACACACACACACACACACACACACCATTATGACTATGGCATTGCTCGTTATACCAAAATATAGTATTTCACACACATTTTAAAAGCGGTCCTTAGCATTAATTTTAACCAAAAGTTAGCTAGTACTCTAGTAACCTTAGCTAGCTAAGTTAGGCTAATAACAGGCACTTGTTTAATCAAATAAAAAATGTATTTAAAAAAAAAAGCCACTGCACTGGAGAGATGTTGAAGAAAGAAAACACACGGACTTACTGATTTCGCCACTGCTGCTGAACAACTGAAGAATAAACATTGATGACCCATTCTAGAACCAAAGGTGCTTCGGTTGACAAATCTCATGACAGCCGCCATGTTCGTCCAGCCTTAGCAGTGACGTAAATTTCTTCTTCTTCTTTGGGATTGGGTTGGCAGATAGCATCCAACGTTAAGGTGCATACACCGCCACCTACTGTACTGAAGTGTGAGGCCAGCCACGGCCTACCTACGTTAAATTATCTTCATTATTCCTGTTCTTAGGAAAAAAATGCACCACCAACTAACCCTACCCCTATGTACCACTATTTCCTAAAATTTCAAAACACCACCCCATTAAGTCTTCTGCAGTAACATCTCATACACCCAGGTTATTCTCTACAGTTAACACCTACACTCATTAAAAACCCACTACCCCATTCCACTACTTTGATCCTATCTGCTCCTGCACCATGCCAACGGCCTGGGAGGACGGGACACCACCACTCAACACACCCTGTAACTCTTCTGAAGTCAAATCTCGTATACTCTCAGGATTCCTCCCCCTTGACCCATCCTACTGTACTTTCTTCACTGCCTCAACATACAACAATTTCTTCTGCTGGTCCTCTACTCCACAAAAAAAGTAGTACATTACCGCCACCTACTGACCAGCCCAGATATAGCCTACATTTGCACCAGGTGTAAAGTTGACTTGAAACACCTCAAAATGTTTTGAAAATGATATTGGAAAGTGAAGTTACATCATGAATGTGACTGACTGTAGTGTCTTTAACTTTAATGTTTTATTCTATCTCATAACCTTTATTTTGACTTTGGTTCAAATGGTTTACAACATTATAAACCATTTGTGAGCAAAGAACAGCCGCAATATGGCCCTAGACCCCACCATAGATAATCAAACTTAACTTGAAAGACATTTCCTGATGAATCAATCAAACAAAGTCAACTTGGAATTCTTATAAAAATATACATTTTATGTGTGTAAAATAAGTAGAAAAGATAATAAATAAACATGAATGATACATCAATAATAATCATGGTCAAAATAATGTGTAGTAATTCATTTGTAAATAAAAACAAACAATTAATAGTAAACAATTAACAGAGTAAAACATTCTCTACACAAAAACGTGCAAACACTGTCCACTGTAGTTGACTTAACATGAAAGGCATTGGCAAACATATATAAACACCATTGACTTCCCTTTGACGTCCCTTAAAATCCTCACTAACATCAAAGTTGTGAAGAGTATTTGGCTCGAAATAAGTGTTAATATTCTTGATGCAAAGAAAGATGAAAGCTGACAAACAAAATGGTAACATTATACATTGTACATTGAATATCAAACACTTTTTCTTTTCATATTAAACTGAAAATACAAGCTTGAAAACGTCTCGTTGAGAATAAAAGCAGTCTATTATATTACAAATTCTAATATTTACAGTTATAAACACTGATTATTCAACATAACTTTCTCCAATGAATAGTCATTCAAAATGTGGATGCTTATATATAATCACTGACAATAAACGTTGAGAAATATCACAGACACTTATACACAAAAGTGCCCAGTCAAGCAAACACACACACACACACACACACACACACACACACACACACACACACACACACACACACACACACACACACACACACACACACACATTTTCACTGAAGCTCCTCATCGCTGTCTTCCACTTCCTGTATGATAAGGTCAGCTCCTGAGTCTTCTGCCAGGTCGTCATCATCGGTTACCAGCCAACTCCTCTGTGTGTCTCCATCCTCCTCCTCCCCGTCCACCCCCAGCAGCAGGGTAGGCTCCTCGCTAGCCCCCTCCAGGCCATCGATAGGCAGATCCTCACAGCCCGTCTCCTGGATGCACTCAGTACACATTCGGTAGCGCCGCAAGCCCTCACACACTACCCGCCCACTCTGCTCTGTCACCTGACGCTTACACTTCCTGCACACCAGCTTCCTGGCCTGATGGATCTGTAGAGCATCAATCAGGGAAACAAATTGAGAAATTCTACAGGAAAAACACTAATAGAATGTCTACACTTGTAAATCTGCCCACCATGTTTTAGCCCTAGATGACTCACCGTCTCGAAATGGCTGCGAAGGTGCTCCAGGCGGGTGAAGCGTTTGTTGCAGGCCTGGCAGGGATACGGCCGCTCGCCCGTGTGACAGCGCAGGTGCCTCTTCAGGTCTGCCTTCCTCTTGACCGTGTGAGTGCAGAACGGGCACTTGAAGCGCATGGAGGGGTTAGGGTCTAAAGTGAGATTAGGGGGACATTAATTAGAACCTGTGTTAACCCTAAGAACCTAATAATTAATAAGGGTCAATAATAATATCACCGCACTCACCTTTGTTAAAGAGTCCCACAACACCCACAATGGTAGGTAGAGTGGCATACAGTTCATCTGCCTTCTGTGCCGTTTGTGACCGGGCCTCTTGTATGGCCAGGGCCTCATCTGTTGAGGAGCGCATGCAGTAGGGTTTCCTCTTGCCAGCCCCTTTCCGTCTGCGCTCCGCACGAGGCCGGGCAAACTGGGGCTCCTCTGCATCCGGCAACACCTCCACCTCAGGGCTGTGCTGCTGGCTGGGCGGAGGGGAACTGAGATCCTGCTTTAGAACTGCAGCATCCAGGTCCAACTCCTTCACCAGGTACCTGGAGGACTGGGGCCTGGAGCTGTCGTGGGTCCAGAGGGCAGAGGGAGGGCTGATGGAGGTGGCTGCTTGGTGGTCTATGGCGTTGTCCTCCCTACCCCCCTGAGGATAGCTGTTCTCAGACAAGCTGAGGTAGCGGACATCATCCTCTTTGGCACTGATCTCCAGGGAGGACTTGATGAAGTCCTTGCAGTAGCTGATGACGTTGTTCATCTGCAGGTAGCTGGCAGCGGACATCACCTCGATCACATTGTGGCTGGAGAGGTCCAGCTGTCCAGAGTAGATGAAGTCCAGGATGACGGTGAACGTGTCGGGGCTAAAGACCTCGAAGGAGGTGCTGACCGGCTCTGCGTTGTCATCGGCCCCATGGGAAAGCAGCATACGGAAGTAGCCGCTGCTGCCGAAAAGGACATTGCGGTGGGCCTTGAAAAGCTGGCCCTCCACCAGAACGTTGCAGTCACAGAACAGCTCCTGACGCCTCTGATTATCCAACTGCTTCAGCAGATAGCTCTGGTGATCAGCTGTGATGTCCGTATGGTACCACCGCTGGGCCTGTCTGCAACACACAACAGACATATGTGACAGGTGAATATAATGTCACACAAAAATTATAATAAGAGGAAAATTGTTGAGACTGATCACATGATATGGATTGTAAAATCATTCAACATGCAAATATGAATTCACACCACCAAGATAAACTGAAATAAAAGTGAATTCAATTAATTATTTATGAAAACAATTATACACCCCAAAATGTGCAATTTTCATCCTCTTGTGTAACCATCACTGACTGCCTTTTGATTTCTAGGTGGAGCCAATCCAACTCAGTGATTTATATAAACACTAGATGACTAGTGGGGCGCTGTGTTGAAGCCACTGTGCCTCTATCTTGGCACTCCCCCACGTTGTAAAAAATATTTGAAAGCTATAATAATGACTTTATTAATGTCCACATTCATTTTTGCAACATTAATTTTAATCCATACTTTTAAACTCTATTATATGAGCTAAACATACAAATAAAATAACTGTAAACGATATTATTAAAAAATGTATTTAAGTATTATATTTTTTTAGATTACTAATGTTACTGTCCCCACCACAGCAAAAATAAGATGGACAAAAGTACATGTATTTAAGTCTTTGAAATATTTAATTGAAATACTGCAGTATTCCATTCATTCCTATGGAGGACTAGCCTACTAGGGAGTGCCAATATGGCCGACTCATGGCTTCAAAGCCTCTCAATGGCCAATACATAAATTTACAATCCAGGGTTTATATACGCCATTGATCCAACTCTTCAGAGAGTCAGCCTACTAGTCCCCAACCTGCACCGTGAGTGGTTGCCTCAGCCGTCAATCAAGCGCTTTATTATCTGAGGGGCTACACCCGACTCACTGACACCATCGGGTAACGAAACCCTGCAACCATCCCACAGGAGAATATAAACCCTCACCAGAAAACTCTTCACAAATAGAAAATGACAGTAATGAGAGATTATGAATGTGTGCTGCGCTCATACACAGAGGGTATATTTGCTTTGTGGATTTATTGGAGGTTTTGGTTATTTAAAACCATGTCAAAATTTTCTCGTTTAGCCATGTATTTATCCCTAATTACTTATATCTAATTAGCTGATAACGATTTTAAAAAATATCAGCATTTCGTAATAAATAAATGGAATACACGAAGAGCTGCATGCAGCACTGCGCCCACTTAACGCCCGGTTGGAGTGGATACCCTATAAATCAACGAACTAATTCCCCCCAATATATATAAATCAATATACCATTTAATTCAAAAGCATTTACGCATCCATATCTTAAAATTACTGTGAACAATAATAGGCTACTACAGCGCATCGAAATAAAATCGGGTAGCTTCAGTGCCTGTGCGCGAGCGCAGGAGAGACGCCCACTTACAGCTCCCGCACAATGGAATTACAGTAAAACAGAGATATTATGGTAGACTTCATTCGATCAAGCACAAACAAATACGAATCATAGTTATATCCCAGGTGCCAACGGACCGCATCACCTTCACACCCGATTTTGGATCCATTGATCACCCCTTTCATGCCCAAACTCCAGAGCTCAGTAGGCTGCGAGCAGCGAGGAGAATTTCCGTGCTGCGGAACCTAGTGCATTTTCCTCAGGCGAGCGATGTCCGCAGGACCCGCTTACGCCCTATAGGCTAGACTGCTTACCCGCGCTCCCTGCTTCTGCCAATGCTCTACCCACGACAAAGGTATCGATACTCACAGGTGATTTGGTTCGCCCGTTGCCCGATATGCCCCCATCTCTGTCACCATTGCCATTTTTTTTTTTTTTTAGTTGGCAATTTTACTCCTTCTTTTACTGGTTCGGGGTACACATTCGCTCCACTTCCTGCTCAGCCCTAAAGACCGAAACCCGTTTATAGACCGAGAAAAAACGGCAGTGCTGACGTGGGTGTTTAACTGAGCGCCCGAGGGCCAAGGAGCCACTTAAAGTACAAGTGCCCCTTTTAGAGACTATACTCGCCTTTTTCGGCCTTGAAATGGGAAAGTATTGAAATAGTAACATTCCTAAAATACCTGATCCTCCTCGTTTTTGTTTAAAACACAATTTGAACAGATTATTTGTTTCAAACACATAGTCTATCCCATAGCCGCAGGAAGTATGGTGCTGTAGCGCCCCCTGATAAATCGAAATTTAAAACAAATAATCAATAAAAATAACAGAAATAAATATTGTTCAACAACATTTTTGAACCTGGCCTTTATTACTCCTGTATTAGCAAGAAAATACTCTTCAAATAATCCCCCCCAACAAACCAACTCTTACCAGGGTCATCAATGAGGTCAAGGAAATCAAAACACAATACAATTTCTTTATTTCCCCATTTTATGGTTATAGACTCAACTATTAAATAATTACAGAACATGTCTATGACAATAGTATAAATGACAAGACAAACAGAGATAAGACATGGCATTTTTTTATCTAAGCATTAGAGAATCATCTTAGTGAAAGTAGCTGTAAGGAATCAACAACATAATATTAAATCATTATGAAATATAAATCATTCATTTTGTCTTGAGGTCTCTTCATGTGTGAATGTGATAGAAAAAATGTGCTTTGGCCCAGTAATTTAGGAGGAAGTGAAGAAGGTACTCAATGAGATGAACATCTCATGAAGACGGGCCGTTATTGGTGAATCCAGTTGGGTTTTTGGACTGCCAGCGCCACAGGTCCTTACCTTGGAAGACATTACCAGAGGCATGACATTATTACATTTTAGTCATTTAGCAGAAGATAATTTATCTTATCCAGAGTAACTTACAGGAGCAATTAGGGTTAAGTGCCTTGCTCAAGGGCACATTGACAGTTTTTCACCTAGTCGGCTCGGAGATTAGAACCAGCAACTTTTCGGTTACTGGCCCAACGCTCTAAACAGCTAGGCTACCTGACGCCCCGTATTATTATTATACATTATGCTCTATGGAATCAGGATTGTGCATTGTGCTGAGGACTGGGGCTGTCATGGTGTGTTGACAAATGATGTATAAACTCAGAGTAACAGTAAGTGGTAGGTAGTTCAATAAAGGTTTACTTACACATTCTCTCCAGGTTGAAGTCAGCTTTCCAGCCCAGCTCTTTCTCAGCCAGACAGGGGTCAGCATAGCAGGACGCTACATCTCCTCCTCGTCGGGGGGCAATCAGGTACATGATCTGTGGCAAAGACAATCACAACAGTACAACCACCCCCACATGAAACTGTTTGGTCTGAAATTAGCGGTCAGACAGGTACCGCTTGAAGTAGCTGCTTTCTACACATGAAGACCTAAAAAGGATTCCATTCAAGGTAATTAAGAAGTAATAAATATAATATACAGGAATACTGATGGATGAAGGCTCTGAAGTTTTTAAAAGAGGGTTAAGTCACTCACCTCTATCCCTGAGGCCTTCTCCATAGCCTTTACCATCTGGAGCACAGAGTAACCTGTTCCTGTTCCTAAGTTATACACCTAGAGGGAGATAAGGGGAAAATGTCACGTTTCTATAAGACAATGGATGAGAAAAGAGCAATTGTGAATGAATGAGGAAAGACAGGACACATGAAACATGCAACAGTGGGGTCAGGTAAACCAGCCTATATACTGTACTTTGCATCCACAATTGTCCTTCAGTTTCTTGAGAGCAGCTATGTGTCCTTTGGCCAAATCCACAACATGGATGTAATCTCGCACCCCTAAAGAGAAGAAGGATTATTCATAATTGGATGCATTTCTGTAAAATAAATATGATTTGACATTTACCATCAGACAAGGTTATGACTGATTGATTTAAAACAGCATTGAATAAAATTCAATGTCAATCAAACCTATTTTTTTCTTTAAGCATAAAGTCAGTCATCATTACCTGTTCCATCAATAGTGTCGTAGTCATTCCCAAACACATTGAGGTGTTTTCTTCTCCCAATGGCAACCTGGGTTAGAGAAGAGAGAGCCACAGCACCTAAAGTTAAGTCAATTATACTCAACAAAAATATAAAAATGCAACATGCAACAATTTCAAAGATTTTACCGAGTTACAGTTCATAAGGAAATCAGTCAATTTAATTCAATTCATTAGCCCCTAATCTATGGATTTCACATGACTGGGAATACAGATATGCATCTGTTGGTCACCGATACCTTAAAAGAAATGGGCCTCACAATGGGCCTCAGGATCTCGTCATGGTATCTCTGTGCATTCAAATTGCCATTGATAAAATGCACTGTGTTTGTTGTCCGTAGCTTATGCCTGCCCATACCATAACCCCCGATACCATGGGGCACTCTGTTCACAACCTTGACATCAGCAAACCACTCGCAAAACACGACGCCATACACGTGGTCTGCGGTTGTGAGGCCGGTTGGATGTACTGCCAAATTCTCTAAAACGAGGTTGGACAGGTAGAGAATATGGTAGAGAAATGAACATTCAATTATCTGGCAACAGCTCTGGTGGACATTCCTGAAGTCAGCATGACAATTGCATGCTCCCTCAAAACTTGAGACATCTGTGGCATTGCGTACACATGTGTAATGATCATGCTGTTTAATCAGCTTCTTGATATGCCACACCTGTCAGGTGGATTGATTATCTTGGCAAAGGAGAAATGCTCATTAACAGGGATGTAAACTAATTTGTGCACAACATTTGAGAGAAATAAGCTTTTTGTGCATATGGAACATTTCTGGGTTCTTTTATTTCAGCTCATGAAACATGGGGCCAACACTTTACACGTTGCTTTAATATTTTTTGTTCAGAGTACAAAACTACATCCCGGTGAAAAGAACAGAAATTAGAAAAGCAATAGTTGGAAGTGGGATACCACATCATTCATGGTGGATAAACATTATTTGTAGGTACCTGGGCGACATAGGGCAGCAGGTTGTTGGGGATGCCCTGAGGGTCTTCTCCGATGAGCCCAGAGGAGTGAGCCCCAATGGGGTTGAAATACCGCAGCAGCACTGCGTTCCAGTCCTGGGAATACATTAAGTAGTATGGGCATTATTATCATTATACACATTGTTATACAAACTGTTATTCAGGACATCTATCATGCATGGGATGTATGTGACCAATGGTCAGGGTGTGTGTTGAAGAATAGAGAGCCTGGGGTAGGTACAGTACCTTCTCTGCCTTACACTGGTCCATAATCATTTCCTCTATGAAGTACTTGGTCTTGCCGTAGGGGTTGGTGCACCCCCCAACAGGGTGCTGTTCGTCTATGGGAAGCCGCTGGGGGTCTCCATACACCGTGGCTGAGCTGCTGAAGACCAGATTGTGCACGCCATGAGTCTGCATCATCTGGGAGACATGCAGATGCACACACGACACACACACACGGACAGCAGCCGTTGAGACAGCAATCTAAAGCACACACGCTTCAGCATACAGACTAACATCCCGAGGTTGGTTGAGATTATTGCAAGCAACATGTAAACATTAGTAGCTAGTCATAAAGTAAGACACAAGAACAGTGCTACAAAGTTATAAAATCAATACACACCGGCACCCATGCACTTAGGTAGCAGTTCTCGGAAAGCAGCCATTACAGAATAGGTCACATTAAATGATGCAAGGCAAGCTGAGATTGAGGTGTTCTAACTTACCTCAAGCAAGTTCATGGTTGCAGTGAGGTTAACCTGATAGTACCTCAATGGCTGATCAACTGACTCACCCACCGCTTTCAGACCAGCAAAATGCATTACAGCACTGAATGAATGCTGTTAAGACATTAAGACAGAGACAAACAAATAAACACTTAATAAAGACAAAGGTGAGTGATGTCTTGAGCAAAACTCATCATAGGACCAGGAGCTGTCACGGACCACATGACCTGAAGAGTAAAACTCTGGTGCCTAGTTAAAGTAAATGCATTGGAACACTGTTCAGCAGGGATGAGTGTAGTTTCTAACCTGTTTGAAAAGCTTCTCCAAGCCTGGGCGGTCCAGCAGGTCCAGCTCATGGAACTCAATGCTGGTGTTCAGGATCTTCTCTATCCTCCGCAGGCTCTCAGGGACATCTCCTTCTCCTCCATAAAACATCAGGATGTGGAACAATGATCAACACACATGCATGTGCACACACACACAGAAACACACCTTTACTGTAACTGTTCTCACCCAAAACAAACAGTAACTGTCAAACAGACAACGTGCGTTACATCACTTTCACTCTCAAAGTTACGCCGGGCAAACTAAGGACACTTACCTCGGACAGCATTGCTGAAGTTATCTATGACCACAGGGCAGAATCCTGCGTCAATCAGTTCCACCACACAGTGGCTGCCGATGTAGCCTCCTCCCCCAGTAACCAGGACCTTCTGTGCCATCCTGAATGCCTGCCTTACAAAGACAGAACACATCACACAACAGCAACACACATGACAACAACATTAGTGGACACAGCAATCTACTAGAGACGTGCTCAGATCTACCTTATTGAATTCCTAAGGGAAAACAAATGCAGAGGAGCATGTTTTATGATGAACAACTCATGGTGTGATTATAGGAATGAACAAACCCTTAAGAGTTTATGTTCCCTGCTTATCTTGTGTAATTTCTACCGGTGTACATATGTGTAGATTGCATTTGATTAATGCTACAGTGCTATTTGGCTTGCTAAATCAGATTTGACCCACCATTCTTAATTTCTTGTATTTTTTCCCATACATTTGAATTGTTTGACATTTTAATGCATTGTTAGGAGCTACACTGAACAAAAATATAAACCCAACGTAAAGTGTTGGTATTACAGACAGAGGAGTATTTCTGTCTGTAACAAAGCCCTTTCATGGGAAAAACTCATGATTGGCTGGGCCTGGCTCCCCAGTGGGTTGGCCTGGCTGCCAAGTGCTGGGCCTATGCCCTTCAAGGCCCACCTATGGCGGAACCCCTGCCCAGTCATGGAAAATCCATAGATTCGGGTCTAATGAATTTATTTAAATTGACTGATTTCCTTATATGAACTGTAACTCAGTAAAATCTTTGAAATTGTTGCATGTTGCGTTTATATTTTTGTTTGTGCTGTAACACAAACTGTGTACACAACCAATAAACTTTGATTTGATCAAACTTTCATTAGACTGTAATAGTATTTCAGGAACAGCCCAGGTTACCTTTTGTCTAAGAGAGCAACCCATAAAACCTGGAGGGCTTGACAAGCTAGGATTTTTTAAAGAGGTATGCGGTTTGACTATTCAATTTCAGTCCCCCACCCCACCCAGTCCCACGTCACCATTCAGTGCACCTGTTTGACCAGGATATAGAGGATGAAAAGATTACATTGGTGCAGTAGAGAGAGGCTGTGTTCGAGAGGATAAAAAGCATAATGTATCATGGGTAAATTGTGACTGAGTGACCAATCTACAAACCTATTTATAACTTTACATCATAAATAACTACTCATTATTATTTGTAGATCCGTCAGTCACAATTTACCCATGAGACATTACGGTTTAGATCCTCTTGAACACTGCCAGTGTCCCTAATATCAGATTACACTGTAGTTGCATTGAACATTATCTGCAATATGACTGATTCCTGGCCTTTTTTTTTGTGCATTTCCTGACATCAAGGAGACACATCAGCATAATCAGTCAGTTATAAAATGTCATTGGACTGCTATGTTATGCTTGACTCTCTCAATCCTGTCTGTAATAAGTCATCAGCCACTAAAGTCTTAAGTCCATTATACAGCTTATAGCGGCAGTAAACAAGTAAACATTCATTCAACTCTTCTGATTTTAGTTATTGCTAAGCTGTCATCACTGGGTAACTCCTAACACTGTCATTCACCCAGAAAATCATTCATGAATGAAAATACTTACTTGTACGTCCTTTACACCAAATGAATTGTATTCGCGGGAAGGAAGACGTCCGGAGAATATAGGAGTGTGTAAAGGACTGCTTGAACAGAATTAAGCTATCACCTGAAACAAGGGACGTCTCTCCCTGTCCTGTTTGGACATATTTCTTGCTTCCTGTTCAGAGAGCTACGTGGAGCTGTGTTAAGTCAAAACAAACAGATACTACATCCGGTAGCGTATGTCTGTTTTTTTCTCAAAATAAAAGCCATGTTTTCTGTAATGAATAATCATTTACATTTACATTTAAGTCATTTAGCAGACGCTCTTATCCAGAGCGACTTACAAATTGGTGCATTCACCTAATGACATCCAGTGGAACAACCACTTTACAATAGTGCATCTAAATCTTTTAAGGGGGGGGGGGGGGCAGAAGGATTGCTTTATCCTATCCTAGGTATTCCTTGAAGAGGTGGGGTTTCAGGTGTCTCCGGAAGGTGGTGATTGACTCCGCTGTCCTGGCGTCGTGAGGGAGTTTGTTCCACCATTGGGGTGCCAGAGCAGCGAACAGTTTTGACTGGGCTGAGCGGGAACTGTACTTCCTCAGTGGTAGGGAGGCGAGCAGGCCAGAGGTGGATGAACGCAGTGCCCTTGTTTGGGTGTAGGGCCTGATCAGAGCCTGAAGGTACTGAGGTGCCGTTCCCCTCACAGCTCCGTAGGCAAGCACCATGGTCTTGTAGCGGATGCGAGCTTCAACTGGAAGCCAGTGGAGAGAGCGGAGGAGCGGGGTGACGTGAGAGAACTTGGGAAGGTTGAACACCAGACGGGCTGCGGCGTTCTGGATGAGTTGTAGGGGTTTGATGGCACAGGCAGGGAGCCCAGCCAACAGCGAGTTGCAGTAATCCAGACGGGAGATGACAAGTGCCTGGATTAGGACCTGCGCCGCTTCCTGTGTGAGGCAGGGTCGTACTCTGCGGATGTTGTAGAGCATGAACCTACAGGAACGGGCCACCGCCTTGATGTTAGTTGAGAACGACAGGGTGTTGTCCAGGATCACGCCAAGGTTCTTAGCGCTCTGGGAGGAGGACACAATGGAGTTGTCAACCGTGATGGCGAGATCATGGAACGGGCAGTCCTTCCCCGGGAGGAAGAGCAGCTCCGTCTTGCCGAGGTTCAGCTTGAGGTGGTGATCCGTCATCCACACTGATATGTCTGCCAGACATGCAGAGATGCGATTCGCCACCTGGTCATCAGAAGGGGGAAAGGAGAAGATTAGTTGTGTGTCGTCTGCATAGCAATGATAGGAGAGACCATGTGAGGTTATGACAGAGCCAAGTGACTTGGTGTATAGCGAGAATAGGAGAGGGCCTAGAACAGAGCCCTGGGGGACACCAGTGGTGAGAGCGCGTGGTGAGGAGACAGATTCTCGCCACGCCACCTGGTAGGAGCGACCTGTCAGGTAGGACGCAATCCAAGCGTGGGCCGCGCCGGAGATGCCCAACTCGGAGAGGGTGGAGAGGAGGATCTGATGGTTCACAGTATCGAAGGCAGCCGATAGGTCTAGAAGGATGAGAGCAGAGGAAAGAGAGTTAGCTTTAGCAGTGCGGAGCGCCTCCGTGATACAGAGAAGAGCAGTCTCAGTTGAGTGACTAGTCTTGAAACCTGACTGATTTGGATCAAGAAGGTCATTCTGAGAGAGATAGCAGGAGAGCTGGCCAAGGACGGCACGTTCAAGAGTTTTGGAGAGAAAAGAAAGAAGGGATACTGGTCTGTAGTTGTTGACATCGGAGGGATCGAGTGTAGGTTTCTTCAGAAGGGGTGCAACTCTCGCTCTCTTGAAGACGGAAGGGACGTAGCCAGCGGTCAGGGATGAGTTGATGAGCGAGGTGAGGTAAGGGAGAAGGTCTCCGGAAATGGTCTGGAGAAGAGAGGAGGGGATAGGGTCAAGCGGGCAGGTTGTTGGGCGGCCGGCCGTCACAAGACGCGAGATTTCATCTGGAGAGAGAGGAGAGAAAGAGGTCAAAGCACAGGGTAGGGCAGTGTGAGCAGAACCAGCGGTGTCGTTTGACTTAGCAAACGAGGATCGGATGTCGTCGACCTTCTTTTCAAAATGGTTGACGAAGTCGTCTGCAGAGAGGGAGGAGGGGGGGGGGAGGGGGAGGAGGATTCAGGAGGGAGGAGAAGGTGGCAAAGAGCTTCCTAGGGTTAGAGGCAGATGCTTGGAATTTAGAGTGGTAGAAAGTGGCTTTAGCAGCAGAGAGAGAAGAGGAAAATGTAGAGAGGAGGGAGTGAAAGGATGCCAGGTCCGCAGGGAGGCGAGTTTTCCTCCATTTCCGCTCGGCTGCCCGGAGCCCTGTTCTGTGAGCTCGCAATGAGTCGTCGAGCCACGGAGCGGGAGGGGAGGACCGAGCCGGCCTGGAGGATAGGGGACATAGAGAGTCAAAGGATGCAGAAAGGGAGGAGAGGAGGGTTGAGGAGGCAGAATCAGGAGATAGGTTGGAGAAGGTTTGGGCAGAGGGAAGAGATGATAGGATGGAAGAGGAGAGAGTAGCGGGGGAGAGAGAGCGAAGGTTGGGACGGCGCGATACCATCCGAGTAGGGGCAGTGTGGGAAGTGTTGGATGAGAGCGAGAGGGAAAAGGATACAAGGTAGTGGTCGGAGACTTGGAGGGGAGTTGCAATGAGGTTAGTGGAAGAACAGCATCTAGTAAAGATGAGGTCAAGCGTATTGCCTGCCTTGTGAGTAGGGGGGGAAGGTGAGAGGGTGAGGTCAAAAGAGGAGAGGAGTGGAAAGAAGGAGGCAGAGAGGAATGAGTCAAAGGTAGACATGGGGAGGTTAAAGTCACCCAGAACTGTGAGAGGTGAGCCGTCCTCAGGAAAGGAGCTTATCAAGGCATCAAGCTCATTGATGAACTCTCCAAGGGAACCTGGAGGGCGATAAATGATAAGGATGTTAAGCTTGAAAGGGCTGGTAACTGTGACAGCATGGAATTCAAAGGAGGCGATAGACAGATGGGTAAGGGGAGAAAGAGAGAATGACCACTTGGGAGAGATGAGGATCCCGGTGCCACCACCCCGCTGACCAGAAGCTCTCGGGGTGTGCGAGAACACGTGGGCAGACGAAGAGAGAGCAGTAGGAGTAGCAGTGTTATCTGTGGTGAGCCATGTTTCCGTCAGTGCCAAGAAGTCGAGGGACTGGAGGGACGCATAGGCTGAGATGAGCTCTGCCTTGTTGGCCGCGGATCGGCAGTTCCAGAGGCTACCGGAGACCTGGAACTCCACGTGGGTCGTGCGGGCTGGGACCACCAGGTTAGGGTGGGCGCGGCCACGCGGTGTGAGGCGTTTGTATGGTCTGTGCAGAGAGGAGAGAACAGGGATAGACAGACACATATTTGACAGGCTACAGAAGAGGCTACGCTAAAGCAAAGGAGATTAGAATGACAAGTGGGCTACACGTCTCGAATGTTCAGAAAGTTAAGCTTACGTAGCAAAAAACCAATAAAATAAAAGATCTTATTGACTAAAATGATATAGTACTGCTGGCTGGTGGAGTAGCCTGGCTAGCAGTAGCTGCGTTGTTGAAAGTGAAGCTGGCTAGGTGACCTCGACAGTTTCTCTAAGTTTCTCTAAACTACACAATTATCATGGATACAAGGACAGCAAAGACAACTAGCTAACACTACGCTAATCAAGTCGTTCCGTTGTAATGTAAGTTTCTACAGTGCTGCTATTCGGTAGAAGTTGGCTAGCTAGCAGTGTTAGCTAGCAGTGTTGGCTAGGTAGGAGGACGGCAGCGCGGCAGGCGAAACTAGCTGGCTAGCTAACCGATAATTACTCAGAGTTACACAATTATCTTAGATACAAAGCTAGCAAAGAAAACTATGTAGCTAGCTAACACTACACAAAACAAGTCGTTCCGTTGTATTGTAATCGTTTCTACAATGCTCTTCGGTGGCAGTGTTGGCTACGTTGCGTTAATTTCGAACGAAAATAGCTCGCTAGCGAACCTCAATAACGACGCAATTATGTTTGATAAAGGACGGCTATGTAGCTAGCTAAGATCAAACAAGTCAAACCGTTGTACTGTAATGAAAATGAAAATCAGACCGTTGTGCTATAATGAAATGTAGTGAAAAGTTATACTACTATTCGGTAGACGGTGGACGTTTGCTAGCTGCTGGGCAGATAGCAGTGGACAACGAGACGACGAAATACGATAATTACGCAGTTATCTTTGATACACAGACGGCTATGTAGCTAGTTAAGAAGAAATTGCTAAGGTTGGACAAATTAAATCGTTGTACTATAATGAAATGTAATGAAAAGTTATAAAAGTTATACTACCTGCAGAGCGAATGCAGAGCGAATGCAAATGCGACCGCTCGCCCCAAACCGGAAGATACACATAATAATATTCACTTTTTTGTGCCTCCTCTTGACTATTTAAGCAGATATTCCTGCAGTAGAGCTTTCTCTTCGTGGAGACTTAAGATGTTATAATTCTATTATCAGAAATTATAATATTTGACTTACAGAAATACTGTCTATTTTCTATTTATCAGAGAGGACTTTTATTTTTGTAAAGTCACCCGGTTCAGTTAGAAAATCTACGGACCACTTGCGCTAACTTCCTGGCATTGATACGCGAATGGCATCAAACAAGGAAGCCTCACATGCTCCGACGTCAGAAATCACTCGATGGAAACCACGCCTTTGACTATTAGACAGTACAGTGACTGTGGTGGCAGAGAGCTTGGGGCACTACTGGCCAGTGGCCAGATGTACCTATCTATGCCCACATTTAAGGCATGGAAACTTCAGAAAAAAGTCAAACAATTCAACCCTTCCTCTCTCTCTCTCTCTCTCTCTCTCTCTCTCTCTCTCTCTCTCTCTCTCTCTCTCAATTCAATTTCAATTTAAGGGGCTTTATTGGCATTGCCAAAGCAAGTGAAGTAGAGAATAAACAGAAGTGAAATAAACAATACAAAATGAACTGTAAACATCATACTCATAAAGTTCCAAAAGAATAAAGACATTTCAAATGTCATATTATGTTCATATACAGTGTTGTAACGATATGCAAATAGTTAAAGTTCAAAATGGAAAATAAATACAAATAAATATGGCTTGTTCTTCACTTGTTCACTTCACACAACCGAAAGGATTTCATCATAAAATCTAGATGTCATATTATTGTAGATGTGTGTTTCAGTGTGTCATCTGTAAGGTCCTTATAGTCTGTGCAGTTGACAGATATAAAGGAGTGGAGGCATCCCCACATGAATGCCCATATGAAATAAAACATTGAGTGGCATTCTTTTATATGTTGTGCCATTTTTGAAACCCTTGCGGCAGTCCTGCCTTGCCAAGGAACACTGGCACATGAAGCAAGGCAGACACTGTGACAGAGGCAGACACTGTGATGGAGGCAGACACTGTGACGGAGGCAGACACTGTGACGGAGGCAGACACTGTGACGGAGGAGAGAAGAGGGAGAAAAGAAGAGATGAGTATTTGGGAGGTACAATTTCCTCACACCTCAATTGCTTTCTCTAAACCTGGGGAAATGTAACGTCTTTCTTCTGTGGGCGAAGGATCGGACCAAAGCGCAGTGTGGTTAGTGTTCATCATGTTTAATTAAAGGCAATAAACGTGAACACTACAAAATACAAAACGTGAAAAAAACGAAACAGTTCTGTCTGGTGCAGACACACAAAGACATGAAGACAACCACCCACAAAACCCAACACAAAACAGGCTACCTAAATATGGTTCTCAATCAGAGACAATGACTAACACCTGCCTCTGATTGAGAACCATATCAGGCCAAACATAGAAACAGGAAAACTAGACACACAACATAGAATGCCCACTCAGCTCACGTCCTGACCAACACTAAAACAAAGAAAACACAAAAGAACTATGGTCAGAACGTGACAGGAAACATGAACTGAGGGGAAATATTTGAGAAAGGTAAACAAAATACTTTTGGAACAAGCACAGATAAACAGAAATAAAAATCCAACAATCCAGGAGGCCCAAACAAAGCATGGCACTAAATACAAAAGGGAACATTATTATTCAGCTCAGAGAAGAACAACACATGTTTTTATTTATTTAACTAGGCAAGTCAGTTAAGAACAAATTCTTATTTACAATGACAGCCTGGGAACAGTGGGTTAACTGCCTTGTTCAGAGGCAGAACGACAGATTTTTACCTTGTCAGCTCAGGCATTCGATCCAGCAACCTTTCAGTTACTGGCCCAACACTCTAACCACTAGGCTACCTGCCGTCCCATGAACCACATGCTTTCACAGATTAACAGCCGGATCAACTTTCATGAGCTTTGGACTGAGTCAGGGGATTTGACTCTACAGAAACAACCCTTCTGCCGTTTGGTGCTGGATATACTTTGGTGTCTCCTCTCTCTGTAAGTTTCTAATAAGAAATTGCTCTGTCTGTGTTTGACTCAGGGAGCATTTGTGTGTGTGTGTGTGTGTTTGCTGTGGGATGCAGGTCCTATGGCTTGAGCTGGGGTGTGCTTGTGTGTGTCTGTGTGAGTGTGTGTGTTAGTCCGATCCTTGGGGTGCCCCTCCAGCACCTTAGCTGGCTGCGTCTAGAGGAGAACCAGGAGAGGACGGCGGGGGAGGGGCCGTGGGAGGGGAGAACCAGAACTTAAGTGTGTGTGTGAGGCACATGGTTCTGTGTGTGGCTCTGATGGATGTACCTACCCCAACCTGTGTCAGCTGAGAGAGGCAGCCATCCGGAAAGGGAACACTCTGAGGCTCACTGGACAGGGACCATGCTACTCTGGTGACTATAATCAATTCTTATTATAGCATCAGTCAGGTAGAAGCTATTGGACCATGAATACAGTAGAGAGATTGTTGCTTTTACATGGTTTATAGGTTTATAACTTAGTGCTTAACTATAGATTATATTTTTTAAATTCACTACATTATTACATTTCTGAAAAGCCATGTGGATATTTGTGTCAAAACAGACAGAATGTAAGCTTACTGTCACACCCTGACCTTAGAGAGACTTTTTTATGTCTCTTTTTGGTTTGGTCAGGGTGTGATTTGGGTGGGAATTCTGTGTTCTTTATTTCTAGGTTTTGGTTTTCTATGTTTTGGTCGGGTATGGTTCTCAATCAGGGACAGCTGTCTATTGTTGTCTCTGATTGGGAATCATACTTAGGCAGCCTGTTTTGCCACTTTAGGTTGTGGGATGTTGTTTTTGTTAGCTCTGATGAGCCTTCAAGACGTTACGTTTGTTGTTCGGTATTCGTTTTTTTAATAAAGAAGCATGAACACGTACCACGCTGCACCTTGGTCTTCTTCCGACGAGCGTTACACTCGCACAGCCCCTCGCATCTCCAGAGCCCCCATAGACCTGTCCAACTACACTGGGAACGACATCGCGTTAGAGCCCCCATAGACCTGTCCAACTACACTGGGAACGACATCGCGTTAGAGCCCCCATAGACCTGTCCAACTACACTGGGAACGACATCGCGTTAGAGCCCCCAGAGACCTGTCCAACTACACTGGGAACGACATCGCGTTAGAGCCCCCAGAGACCTGTCCAACTACACTGGGAACGACATCGCGTTAGAGCCCCCAGAGACCTGTCCAACTACACTGGGAACGACATCGCGTTAGAGCCCCCATAGACCTGTCCAACTACACTGGGAACGACATCGCGTTAGAGCCCCCAGAGACCTGTCCAACTACACTGGGAACGACATTGCGTTAGAGCCCCCAGAGACCTGTCCAACTACACTGGGAACGACATCGCGTTAGAGCCCCCAGAGACCTGTCCAACTACACTGGGAACGACATTGCGTTAGAGCCCCCAGAGACCTGTCCAACTACACTGGGAACGACATCGCGTTAGAGCCCCCAGAGACCTGTCCAACTACACTGGGAACGACATCGCGTTAGAGCCCCCAGAGACCTGTCCAACTACACTGGGAACGACATCGCGTTAGAGCCCCCAGAGACCTGTCCAACTACACTGGGAACGACATCGCGTTAGAGCTTTCAGAGACCTGTCCAACTACACTGGGAACGACATCGCGTTAGAGCCCCCAGAGACCTGTCCAACTACACTGGGAACGACATCGTGTTAGAGCCTCCAGAGACCTGTCCAACTACACTGGGAACGACATCGCGTTATAGCCCCCAGAGACCTGTCCAACTACACTGGGAACGACATCGCGTTATAGCCCCCAGAGACCTGTCCAACTACACTGGGAACGACATCGCGTTATAGCCCCCAGAGACCTGTCCAACTACACTGGGAACGACATTGCGTTAGAGCCCCCAGAGACCTGTCCAACTACACTGGGAACGACATCGCGTTAGAGCCCCCAGAGACCTGTCCAACTACACTGGGAACGACATCGCGTTAGAGCCTCCAGAGACCTGTCCAACTACACTGGGAACGACATCGCGTTAGAGCCCCCAGAGACCTGTCCAACTACACTGGGAACGACATCGCGTTAGAGCCCCCAGAGACCTGTCCAACTACACTGGGAACGACATCGCGTTAGAGCCCCCAGAGACCTGTCCAACTACACTGGGAACGACATCGTGTTAGAGCCTCCAGAGACCTGTCCAACTACACTGGGAACGACATTGCGTTAGAGCCCCCAGAGACCTGTCCAACTACACTGGGAACGACATCACGTTAAAGCCCCCAGAGACCTGTCCAACTACACTGGGAACGACATTGCGTTAGAGCCCCCAGAGACCTGTCCAACTACACTGGGAACGACATCGCGTTAGAGCCCCCAGAGACCTGTCCAACTACACTGGGAACGACATCGCGTTAGAGCCTCCAGAGACCTGTCCAACTACACTGGGAACGACATTGCGTTAGAGCCCCCAGAGACCTGTCCAACTACACTGGGAACGACATTGCGTTAGAGCCCCCAGAGACCTGTCCAACTACACTCGGAACGACATCGCGTTAGAGCCCCTAGAGACCTGTCCAACTACACTTGGGAACGAAATTGTGTTTGGCTGTAAGGGTTCTGCATTATATCCAGGAGTGTTAGAGCCCTCAGAGATCTGTCTTCCCATTACCGCCTCCATTCTACCAACCTTTATTGACACTCTCATCTCTGAAGGGACCAACCGGAACTAAGAGATTTGGAAAAGCGTTCTAGGTGAATCTGGTTGAGAGAATGCCAAGAGTGTGCAAAGCTGTCATCAGGGCAAACGGTGGCTATTTGAAGAATCTCAAATATAAAATATATTTTGATTTGTTTTACACTTTTTTGGTTACAACATGATTCCATGTGTGTTATTTCATAGTTTCGATGTCTTCACTATTATTCTACAATGTAGAAAATAGTCAAAATAAAGAAAAACCTTTGAATGAGTAGGTGTTCTAAAACTTTTGACCGGTAGTGTACACAGTCTCTACCTGGCTGCAGATACAGAATCTCCACCTCTCAGATGCAGGGATCTACTTCTGCGTCTCCCACAATGCACTGTGGGAGACATCTGCGTCCACCCGTCTCACAACGCTCAGACAGGTTGAGTCAGAGCTGCAGATATTAACCATAGGGGACTCAATATGTAAGAAATTATGTTTTTCCAGTCAAACACTGACCTTTGACATTTTTTGATATGTTTCTCCATCAGAGCTGAGGGTTCTGAAAGGCCGTCTGGACGAAGAGGAGGATGAGGGGTATTACTATGATGATACTGAGGAAGGCAGCGATGACAGGCGGCCAGAATCTGGAGACTACCTGGTGAGCTGTGGGTCTATACAACAACAACAGTGTTTAACTTACAGAAAAATGTAACAAACTGACCAAAGGGGAAGTGTTAGGAGGAGCATTTAGTCTAGAGCATGACATTTCTTAACAAAATGTTATCATACTTAGTAGAATACCACATATCAATAGACTAGTTTGTATTTTATGGCACAAAGAGAATAAAACACTGTTGTTAACTTTTTGTATGTTTTTATGTCATTATTTGCAACATGCCGTTGAATTGCAACATTTTCAATTTGCTTGCACTCTGCATGTTGTTCCAAATCACAGCAGTAGAGGGTGCAATACCCACTGAGAGTGTGTAAATACTTGCATGGTCCAAAAGAAATCACTGGTCCCTACCCATACAGAGAGAATAAGAGAGCGAGAGAGAGAGAGAGTCTTCTGAAAGACTGAAAAATGTGACCATCCAGAGGGACTGTCTGTCTGTGTGTGTGTGTGTGTGTGTGTGTGTGTGTGTGTGTGTGTGTGTGTGTGTGTGTGTGTGTGTGTCTCTGCCCGAGTGCTTGTTAATCCTCTCCTCTCTTCAGCTCATCCACTGGTCCCTGCTGGATATAGAGGCTCCATATGAATGGCAGCCTGCATTAGCACTGAAAACCTTTCACAGCAGTCTGTGTTAGTCAATGCTGATTAGAGATTAGAAACCTGTGGGGAGGCACAGTCTATCCAATCTTAACTCTCTCTCTTTCCCTCCATCTCTCCTCCCTTTCTCTCTCTCATCCCCTCTATTTCTCACACATGTATTCCTTCCCTCTCTTTGTCTTCCCATTACCGCCTCCATTCTCCTAACCTTTATTGACACTCATCTCTGAAGGGACCAATCGGAACTAAAAGTTCCTTTCATTTGGCATGCTAATTGAGGATGGTGTGGAGGCTTCCCTTCCTCTGCTAATTACCTTGTACAAACTAGAATCTGATATAACGGATATGAGTCACAAATACAATTATTATGGGCTAACAAATACAGATTGAGATGCAGAGGATGAGTGACAGAATGAGAGCAAGAAAAAAAAAGAGAGAGAGAGAGAGCATTTCACTGTTGCATACGCGCATGTGACAAATAACATTTTATTTTTACTGTAATTTATTCAAAGCAGGACAAAACTTACACACACACACACACACACACACACACACACACACACACACACACACACACACACACACACACACACACACACACACACACACACACACACACACACACACACACACACACACACACACACACACACACACACACACACACACACACACACTCCATTCCCTCAGATACGGTAATGTCATTACTGTGGTAATTATCCTCATTAGTGGCAGCAGCAGTAGAGAGCTCAGTGTGGCTAGTCCTTCAGACCCCACCCCAACCATCTCTCTCATTAGGTCTCCCTTGACTGATGTACAATAATACTCATCTGTGCCATTTAACTTATAGTAATACACTCATAGAGCTACTTGGCCAGCAGAATTGCATATTATGGGATGAATATCTTTGAATTGAACTAATATATCTACACCCAACAACTGTAATGTTTTTGATGCCTTTAACCATCGGCTTGAATGCCCATCTGTTTAATGAAGCTTGGTGTGGAACAGGAGTGGTCTGAGAGGAAACAGTGGTAGCAGAAGAGGAAGTGGTGTAGTGGGTACAGTTGTTACAGTTTGTTTTAATCGCTGTGGTACTATTTTCACAAGTATGTGGTACATTTTCACAACTCTTAGTACAAAACTCCAAACTGGTCACACTTGTATGTCTTTCAGTCAAAACCTGTCATTGTGCATTAATTTGGATTGGAAACACAATCATTGATTCAAAATATACGTTTATTGTGAAATGTAATGGCAACATTGGTTTAATCACCAAAACACAACATCATATCTTTTCAATTAATTCTATTTTAACTACCAGTTAATCCAATAGCAAACAATGCGAGATACGTGTTTCAAATCGCCCTTAGAAGTGCTGAATGTAAAATGCTACAGTACTGTAAATTACAATAGCTTACATAGTTTTCACATTAGGCAATACTCTTACATTACCCCAAAATAATTTCCATAATGTCAATCCAATGTGTAATCGAAGGTGTAATCAATGAAGAATCCTCTAAAATCATTCATGCAAAATTCTATATTTTTTTCATTGTCTTTCCCTCGATCCTGACTAGTCTCCCAGTCCCTGTCGTTGAAAAACATCCCCACAGCATGATGCTGCCACCACCCTGCTTCACCGTAGGGATGGTGTCAGGTTTCTTCCAGACGTGACGCTTGGTATTGAGGTCAAAGAGTTCAAACTTGGTTTCATCAGACCAGAGAATGTTGTTTCTCATGGTCTGAGAACTTTAGGTGCCTTTTGGCAAACTCCAAGAGGGCTGTCATGTGCCTTTTACTGAGGTGTGTCTTCCATCTGGCCACTCTACCAAAAATACCTGATTGGTAGAGTGCTGCAGAGATGGTTGTCCTTCTGAAAGGTTCTCCCATCTTCACAGAGAAACTCTGGAGCTCTGTCAGAGTAACCACTGGGTTCTTGGTCATCTCCCTGACCAAGGCCCTTCTCCCCCGACTGCTCAGTTATGCCGGGTGGCCAGCTTTAGGAAGAGTGGTTCCAAACTTCTTCCATTTAAGATTGATGGAGGCCACTGTGTTCTTGGGGACCTTCAACGCTGAAGAAATGTTTTCAATTCCTTTGACCTCATGGCATGGTATTTGCTCTGACATTCACTGTCAACTGTGGGACCTTATATAGACAGGTGTGTGCCTCTCCAAATCATCTCCAATAAATTGAATTTACCACAGGTGGACTTAGAAACATCTCAAGGATGATCAGTAGAAACAGGATGCACCTGAGCTCAATTTTGAGTCTCATAGCAAATGGTTCGAATACTTATGTATATAAGGTATTTCTGTTATTTGTTTTTTTATACATTTGCTAAAAAGTCTAAAAACCTGTTTTTGCTTTGTCATTATGGGGTATTTGTCACGACTTCCGCCAAAGTCGGTCCCTCTCCTTGTTCGGGCTGTTTTCCGCGGTCGACGTCACCGACCTTCTAGGCATCGCTGATCCATTTTTCATTTTACATTGGTTTTGTCATGTCTTCCTTCACACCTGGTTCCAATCCCATCAATTACATGTTGTGTATTTAACCCTCTGTTTCCCCTCATGTCCTTGTTGGGGATTGTTTGATTGTATGTTATGTGCAAGTTATGTTCTGGTGTGCGACGGGTTTTGTATCCACTTTTATTAATTTGTATATTTTGTTTTTCGGAGTCTTGTGAGCACTTATTCACTTCTTTGGGACTGTGGGGCAGTATTGGGAAGCTTGGATAAAAAGGTGCCCAGAGTAAACGGCCTGATACTCAGTCCTAAAAGCTAGAATATGCATATAACTAGTAGATTTGGATAGAAAACACTCTGAAGTTTCTAAAACTGTTTTAATGATGTCTGTGAGTATAACAGAACTCATATGGCAGGCAAAAACCTGAGAAAAAATCCAACCAGGAAGTGGGAAATCTGAGGTTTGTAGTTTTTCAAGTCATTGCCTATCGAATATACAGTGTCTATTGTGTCATATTGCACTTCCTAAGGCTTCCACTATATTTCAACAGTCTTTAGAACCTTGTTTGATGCTTCTACTGTGAAGGATGAGGGAATAAGAGCTGATTGAGTCAGGAGTCGGGCATGAGCTGATCACGCGCGCTCATGTGAGAGTCAGCTGCGTTCCATCGCATTTCTACAGACAAAGGAATTCTCCGGTTGAAACATTATTGAAGATTTATGTTAAAAACATCCTAAAGTTTGATTCCACACTTCGTTTGACATGTTTCTACGAACTGTAATGTGACTTTTCGTCTGAACTTTCGCCTGGACTTGCCCGCGCCTCGTGAGTTTGGATTGTGTACTAAACGCGGGAACAAAAAGGAGGTATTTGGACATAAATGATGGACTTTATCGAACAAATCAAACATTTATTATGGAACTGGGATTCTTGGGAATGCATTCTGATGAAGATCATCAAAGGTAAGTGAATATTTATAATGCTATTTCTGACTTCTGTTGACTCCACAACATGGCGGATATCTGTATGGCTTGTTTTGTTGTCTGAGCGTTGTACTCAGATTATTGCATGGTGTGCTTTTTCGGTAAAGCTTTTTTGAAATCTGACACAGCGGTTGCATTCAGGAGAAGTGTATCTAAAATTGCATGCATAACACTTGTATCTTTTAGCAATGTTTATTATGAGTATTTCTGTAAATTGATGTGCCTCTGCAAAATCACCCGAGGTTTTGGAACTACTGAACATAACGCGCCAATGTAAACTGAGATTTTTGGATATAAATATGAACTTTATCGAACAAAACATACATGTATTGTGTAACATGAAGTCCTATGAGTGTCATCTGATGAAGATCATAAAAGGTTAGTGATTCATTTTATCTCTATTTCTGCTTTTTGTGACTCCGCTCTTTGTCTGGAAAATGTTTTTCTGTGACTAGGTACTGACCTAACATAATCATTTGGTGTGCTTTCTTCGTAAAGCCTTTTTGAAATTGGACACTGTTGCTGGATTTACAACAAGTTTATCTTTAAAATGGTGTAAAATACTTGTATGTTTGAGGAATTTTAATTATGGGATTTCTGTTGTTTTGAATTTTGGCGCCCTGCATTTTCACTGGCCGTTGTTGAGGTGGGACGCTTGCGTTCCGTATATCCCAGAGAGGTTAAACGACTCTGTTTATACCAAGTTCATTCTCCTGCGCTTGACTTCCCTGTCACCAGCATGCACCCATTACAGAATCACCGACCCAAACTATGGAGTCAGCAGGAGAAGGAACCCCGGCCATTGAGGTGGAGGAGCGCGTCCAGGAGCATGCAGTTATGCTTCACCATCTTGGCGCCGCCATGGATCGCGTTGTCCAGACAATGGACCACTATGGAGACAGGGAGTTCTTCCAGTGCCTCCACCAGCACAACCGGGGTCTCTCCTGAGCGCCCCTTTTCTGCCTGAACCCAGTCGTCTCTCCTTGCCCCAGGAGTACGACGGGAGAGCTGCGAACTGCCAGGGGTTCTTATTGCAATCAGAGCTCTATCTGGCCACCATCCACCTGGCTCCATCGGGCCGTGAGAGGGTGTCCGCCCTCGTCTCGTGCCTCACCGGCAGAGCCCTGGAGTGGGCCAACGCCATGTGGAGAGAGGGAGATGCGGTGTTGGACCAGTTTGAGGAGTTCCCCGTTTCCGGGCAGTCTTCGACCACCCGCCCGAGGTTAGAGCGGCGGGTGAGCACCTCTACCATCTGAGGCAGGAGACGAGGAGCGCCCAGGAGTTCGCCCTGGAGTTTAGGACCCTGGCTGCCGGCGCGGGATGGAACAGCAGAGCCCTGATCGACCATTGCCGCTGCAGTCTGCACGAGGACATCCGTCGGGAGCTGGCCTGCAGAGACACCACCCTCACGTTTGACCAGCTGGTGGACCTGTCCATCCGGCTGGACAACCTGCTGGCTACTCGCGGACGTTCTGATACCCATGGAGCTGGGAGGGGCGGTGCGCAGGGAGACCGGAGGGGGTTCCCGATCTGTGGCCGCAGAGGTCATACTGCCGGTCGGTTCCTTTGGGAATCGAGGCAGCAGGCAGGGTGCTCTGGCATCACCCCAGGTGTGCCGGCACCATTCTCACCCAGAGCCCTCTGTTGCACATATGTTTATCTGTCACTTTCCCTGAGTTCTCACCGCATTCCCAGCATAAGGCGCTCTTCGATTCAGGTGCGGCTGGGATTTTTATTGATAGAGCTTTAGCCTATAGTTTAGGGATCCCCATCATTCCCATGGATGTGCCCTTCCCCATTCACGCCTTAGATAGTCGACCATTAGGGTCAGGGTTGATTAGGGAGGTAACCGCGCCGTTGGGCATGGTGACGCAGGGGGGTCATACGGAGAGAATTGGTCTCTTCCTTATTGACTCTCCTGCGTTTCCCGTGGTGCTGGGCCTACCCTGGTTAGCTTGTCATAACCCCACTGTTTCTTGGCCACAGAGGGTTCGCATGGGGTGGTCGCGAGAGTGCTCAGGTAGGTGTTTAGGGGTTTCTGTTGGAGCTACTACGGTGGAGAGTCCAGACCAGGTCTCCACCGTGCGCATTCCCCCTGAATATGCCGATTTGGCTCTCGCCTTCTCCAAAAAGAAGGCGACTCAATTACCACCTCATCAACGGGGCGATTGTGCGATAGATCTCCTGGTAGACGCTACACTTCCCAGGAGTCACGTGTATCCCCTCTCACAGGCGGAGATGGAGGCTATGGAAACATATGTCTCCGAATTCCTGCGTCAGGGGTATATTCGGTCCTCCACTTCACCCGCCTCCTCGAGTTTCTTTTTTGTGAAGAAGAAGGAGGGAGGTCTGCGCCCGTGTATTGACTATCGGGGTCTGAATCAGATCACTGTGAGGTATAGTTCCCCGCTACCGCTAATAGCCACAGCGATAGAGTCAATGCGCGGGGCGCGCTTCTTCACCAAATTAGATCTCAGGAGCGCTTACATCCTGGTGTGTATCCGAGAGGGAGACGAGTGGAAGACGGCTTTCAGTACCACCTCTGAGCACTATGAGTACCTCATCATGCCGTACGGGTTGATGAATGCACCATCAGTCTTCCAAGCCTTTGTAGACAAGATTTTCAGGGACCTGCATGGGCAGGGTGTAGTGGTGTATTGATGACATTTTGATATACTCCGCTACACACGCTGAGCATGTGTCCCTGGTGCACTGAGTGTTTGGTCGCCTGTTGGAGCATGACCTGTAAGTCAAGGCTGAGAAATGCCTGTTCTTCCAACAGTCCGTCTCCTTCTGAGGGTATCGCATTTCCACTACAGGGGTGGAGATGGAGAGTGACCTCATTGCAGCCGTGCGTAATTGGCCGACTCCCACCACGGTAAAGGAGGTGCAGCGGTTCTTAGGGTTTTCCAACTACTACCGGAGTAGTACTACTAACTCACTGCTGAAGGGGGCCCGGTGCACTTGCCTTGGTCAGCTGAGGCAGACAGGGCTTTTAGTCACCTGAGGGCTCTGTTTACCTCGGCTCCCGTGTTGGCCCATCCGGATCCCTCTTTGGCGTTCATAGTGGAGGTGGACGCGTCCGAGGCTGGGATAGGAGCTGTGCTCTCTCAGCGCTCGGGTACGCCATCGAAGCTCTGCCCCTGTGCCTTCTTCACGAAGAAGCTCAGCCCGGCGGAGCAAAACTATGATGTAGGGGGCCGGGAACTGTTGGCTGTCGTCAAGGCCTTGAAGGCGTGGAGACATTGGCTTGAGGGGGCTAGACACCCTTTTCTCATCTGGACTGACCATCGCAATCTGGAGTACATCCGGGCGGCGAGGAGACTTAACCCTCGCCAGGCAAGGTGGGCCATGTTTTTCATCCGTTTTGTGTTTACCCTTTCTTACAAACCAGGCTCCCAGAACGTTAAGGCAGACGCATTGTCCCGGCTGTATGACACAGAGGAGCGGTCCATGGATCCTGCTTTGGTGGTGCCGGTGTGGGAGTTGGACGCGGACATTGAGCAGGCGTTACGTGCAGAGTCCGCTCCCCTCCAGTGTCCAGCTGCACATCTGTACGTTCCGTCTGCTGTCTGCGACCGGCTGATCTATTGGGCCCACACGTCACCCTCCTCTGGTCATCCTGGGATCGGTCGGACGGTGCGCTGTCTTAGTGGGGAGTACTGGTGGCCCACTTTGGCTAAGGATGTGGGGGTTTATGTTTCCTCCTGCTCAGTGTGCACCCAGTGTAATGCTCCTAGGCACCTGCCCAGAGGTAAGTTACAACCCTTACCCGTTCCACAACGGCCGTGGTCGCACCTGTCGGTAGATTTCCTGATCGATCTTCCTCCTTCACAGGGTAACACCACGATCCGTTTATACCAAGTTCGTTCTCCTGCGCCTGACTTCCCTGCCACCAGCACGCACCCATTACAGTATTGTGTGTAGATTGATGAGGAAATGTTTTTATTTCATCATTTTTAGAATAAGGCTGTGAACTAACAAAATGTGGGAAAAGTCAAGGGGTCTGAATCCTTCCCGAATGCACTGTATGTCTTTGTTGATGAAGATGAATACTCGGCGCCGTGGGCGGAACCTCATTGGCCAACGGGCGATTGTCCAAGTGCCTGGACAAAGTTCAAGTGCCTGGACACACATCCATGCGCGCAGCTATCTCTGAAGATGGTGTGGTAGTACGTAGGCCATTACTTGTATCCTACAAAACCGCACACCTCATTGTGTTTCCCAATGAAATTGAGCAGGCTTAACAAGGGGAAGGAATAACTGATGTTATTGTGTGGTAGAATGTCAGGTTCCACAATGCAGACGTGGTACACGCATGTTTACGGGCCCATCCCCAATTTGTGACCCTATACAGTACATGCCCCAAAACTCTCCTTCCTCAACCGTATTGAGGATTTTTTTTCATCATGGAGGTGGAAGGTGTACGATCAACATCCCCATGAGCGTGCCACCCTTTCTACTGACAATGGATGAGGCATGCGACAACATCAATGCAGACCAATGTCAAGCTTGGATTCACCATGCCAAAATATTTTTCCCGAGGTGCATGAACAATTCACTGTGATGTGGATGAGAATTTATGGCCAAGTGCACAAAACAGGCTTGATGCAAAATAACGCTTGCTAAACGTTATGTTTCATTTTCATTCATTTAATTTGTTGCATTTAATTTCTTCCCTTTGATTGCAGACAGTACACCTATGTTTTTTTGCATGACTGATTATTAAGGATGTCTTCATTGATCACACCTTTGACTACACATTTCTGTCAATTTTGTTGGGTAATGTAAGTGTATTATCTAATGTGAAAACTGTGTAATCTACTGTAATTTACAGAAGTGTAGCATATTACTTTCAACACTTCTAAGGGCGATTTGAAACACGTTTCTTGCATTGTTTGCATTTGGATTAACTGGTAGTTAAATCGACTCAATTGAAAAGATATCTTTATGTTGTTTTGGTGATTAAACCAATGTCCTCATTACATTTCACAATAAACATATGTTGAATCAATGGTTATGTGGTGAGAGATGTTTACAATCCAAATGAATGCACAATGACAGGTTTTGAATAATAGACCGGCTCCGTTACAAGTGTGACCAGTTTGGAGTTTTGTAATAAGAGTTATGGAAATGTACCACATACTTGTGAAAATAGTACCACAGTGAAAAAAGATATAATGCAATCCAGTAACGGCTAATAACAGCAAAGCAAATAATTAAAATGCCAAATAACATTTGTAATTAATGTATTATAAACAAGAAATAAGAATACATGTAAAAAGCTATCTCTAAGGGTGTGTATACATTCTTACCACCTAAAAAGTCAAAGCTGTGTGTGTGAGTGAGTGTGTGTGTAGTGTGTGTGTGTGTCTCCCTGCATGTGTGTATTTACAGAATCTGTGTGTCTGTTTGTCTGTGGATCAGCCATTTACAATCTCACAGATCCATATCGACTCTGTGTTGCATGCTAGGTCATTCCAGTTCTTCAACACAGACTGGGTATGGTAATAAAGGCTGACACAGTCCTCTCCATTCACAGCTCCATCATTAGGCTCTTCAGTAAACCAAAACCTACAAACCATACTGATGTTACATTTCAACTCATTCCAAATCATGTGTTAAAAATACTTTGACTGTGCCGGAGGCTGGTCAAGAGATGGTTTAATAATACATTTAAAAAATGATGTTATGAGAAAACGTTACTATCTCTTACGCTGTGGTCAGTGGGGTTCCGTCCACCCATTTCCAGGTCCCCTCAGAATCCTTGTCGGTCAGACCAATCCAGGGCTTGGTGTTCAGTTGACTGATAAACACCTTGGAAGAAAGCAACAGTTACATCATGATACAACTTCACTGAATGCAGTGAAGTTTTGATGAGACCTGTAGCCTGAGGCTCATTGGTTTGAATCTTGAAGGTCTGAACTGACAACAGGCAGGCAGGCAATCTCTCTCTCTCTCTCTCTCTCTCTCTCTCTCTCTCTCTCTCTCTCCGTGTCTCTCTCTCTCTCTGTCTCTCTGTCTCTCTGTCTCTCTGTCTCTCTGTCTCTCTCTCTCTCTCTCTCTCTCTCTCTCTCTCTCTCTCTCTCTCTCTCTCTCTCTCTCTCTCTCTCTCTCTCTCTCTCTCTCTCCGTGTCTCTCTCTCTCTCTCTCCGTGTCTCTCTCTCTCTCTTTCGCTCTCTCTCACTCACCTGTTCCTCTTCGCTGTTTATGACTGCCAGGTCCGCTCCTCTTTTCAGACAGTCCTGTCTGCTGTCTTCCCAAGTTTTATACTCGTTGGAGATGTAGTACAAGCTGGAGTTAAATTTCCTCCATTCTTTCACACAGAGACCAGGAGAAAACATGGAAACATGAAAGTGCTTTCTACAATATGACAGACTCTAACTACCAATTGGGTAGAAAAATGGGTAAAAAGTAAAAAAAAATATATACAGTTGAAGTAGGAAGTTTACATACACCTTAGCCAAATACATTTAAACTCAGTTTTTCACAATTACTGACGTTTAATCAGAGTAAAAATTCCTGTCTTAGGTCAGTTAGGATCCTCACTTTATTTTAAGAATGTGAAATGTCAGAATAATAGTAGAGAGAATTACTTCTTTCAGCTTTTATTTCTTTCATCACATTCCCAGTGGGTAAGAAGTTTACATACACTCAATTAGTATTTGATAGCAAAGCCTTTAAATTGTTTAACTTGGGTCAAACATTTCGGGTAGCCTTCCACAAGCTTCCCACAATAAGTTGGGTGAATTTTGGCCCATTCCTCCTGACAGAGCTGGTGTAACTGAGTCAGGTTTGTAGGCCTCCTTGCTCGCACACACTTTTTCAGTTCTGCCAACAAATGTTCTATGGGATTGAGGTCAGGGCTTTGTGATGGCCACTCCAATACCTTAACTTTGTTGTCCTTAAGCCATTTTGCCACAACTTTGGAAATATGCTTGGGGTCATTGTCCATTTGGAAGACCCATTTTCGACCAAGCTTTAACTTCCTGACTGATGTCTTGAGATGTTGCTTCAATATATCCACATAATTTTCCTGCCTCATGATGCCATCTATTTTGTGAAGTGCACCAGTCCCTCCTGCAGCAAAGCACCCCCACAGCATGATGCTGCCACCCCCGTGCTTCACGGTTGGGATGGTGTTATTTGGCTTGCAAGCCTCCCCCTTTTTCCTCCAAACATAACGATATTCATTATGGCCAAAACGTACGATCTTTATCCACATGTGCAGTTGCAAACCGTAGTCTGGCTTTTTCATGGCAGTTTTGGAGCAGTGGCCTCTTCCTTGCTGAGCGGCCTTTCAGATTATGTTGATATAGGACTTGTTTTACTGTGGATATAGATACTTTTGTACCTGTTTCCTCCAGCATCTTCACAAGGTCCTTTGCTGTTGTTCTGGGATTGATTTGCATTTTTTGCACTAAAGTAAGTTAATCTCTAGGAGACAGAAATACGTTTCCTTCCTGAGCGGTATGTCACCTGCGTGGTCCCATGGTGTTTATACTTGCATACTATTGTTTGTACAGATGAACATGTACCTTCAGGCATTTGGAAATTGCTCCCAAGGATGAACCAGACTTGTAAAGGTCTACAATTTATTTTCTGAGGTCTAGGCTAATTTCTTTTGATTTTCCCATGATGTCAAGCAAAGAGGCACTGAGTTTTAAAGTAGGCCTTGAAAAAAATCCACAGGTACACCTCTAATTTATTCAAATTATGTAAATTAGCATATCAGAAGCTTCTAAAGTCAAAACATAATTTTCCGGAATTTTCCAAGCTGCTGAAAGGCACAGTCAACTTAATGTATGTACTTCTGACCCACTGGAATTGTGATACAGTGAAATAATCTGTCAGTAAACAATTGTTGGAAAAATTCCTTGTGTCATGAACAAAGTAGATGTCCTAACTGACTTGTCAAAACTATAGTTTGTTAACAAGACATTTGCGGAGTGGTTGAAAAATTATTTTTAATGATTCCAACCTAAGTGTACCTAACCTAACTTCCGACTTCAACTGTATATTCATAATTTTTTAAACTATTGACTTCAATATTAACAGATGACAAATAAAAAGCAAACGCACAGAAAGTTGAGAACAATAGTAGTTGTGTCCAAAGAATTCATATCCATTGATTTGTTCCCCATTTTGCCTGAATTGTAACGGTCGTCTTGTGGTGAATGAGCGGACCAAGGCGCAGCGGGTGCTGAATACATAATGAATTTATTAAATCAAGACGACGAACACGAAGAACGCTTGATAACTACAAAACAATAAACGATGTGAACAAACCTGAACTAGAGAACATATAACATGAACGCACGAACAGGAAGGAACACAGGAAAATGAATGAAAGAACGAAACGAAACAGTACCGTGTGGTGCGACATACACAGACACAGCAACAATCACCCACAAACAAACAGTGAGAACAACCTACCTTAATATGGTTCTCAATCAGAGGAAACGTCAAACACCTGCCTCTAATTGAGAACCATATCAGGAAACACATTTAACCCCACATAGAAACACATAACATAGAATGCCCACCCCAACTCACGCCCTGACCAACTAAACACATACAAAAACAACAGAAAACAGGTCAGGAACGTGACATGAATAAAATAAAAAATTCTCAGCCATCTACACAAAATACCCCATAATGACAAATATATGGCTTTTTCTTTGCAACTCTGCCTAGAAGGGCAGCATTCTGGAGTCGCCTCTTCACTGTTGACGTTGAGACTGGTGTTTTGCGGGTACATTTTAATGAAGCTGCCAGTTGAGGACTTGTGAGGTGTCTGTTTCTCAAACTAGACACTCTAATGTGCTTGTCCTCTTGCTCAGTTGTGCACTGGGGCCTCCAACTCCTCCTTCTATTCTGGTTAGCGCAAGTTTGTGCTGTTCTGTGATGGGAGTAGTACCCAGTGTTGTACGAGATCTTCAGTATCTTGGTAATTTCTCGCATGGAATAGCATTTATTTCTCTGAATAAGAATAGACTGACGAGCTTCAGAAGAAAGGTCTTTAACACTGACACGCACACACTTGACACTTTATTACTCACTTAGCTCGGGGAACTTGTCTCTCTCTTTAGTCAGGTTGTTGTAACTGATCTGTAGCTGTTTTTTCTCTTCAGTCAGGTTGTTATAACTGGTCTCTAACCATTTTATCTGTTCCTCCAAGAAGTTAGCTGGAATAATACAGAGAAGCCGTGGTTGAGTTTGCTGAAAGAAGCTGTGTGTTTCTTATTTCATCAGTGGACAGAACATATGCTTATTATTTGAGAACTTCAGAAAGGTTACATTCCACATTACTGTCCTGCTTAATGAATCTGTATCTTTTAATGTCTTAATTTTGCTATCTAGCTATAGAGTTTATAATTCTAAAAGCACACTATAAACAGAATGGGCCTGAGTAACAGGAAGTTTACTTTGGGCACGTCAGTCAGACAGGAAGTGGAGAAAAATAGACCCTAGCCTGAAGAAGTTAATTAATGAATCTGTATATTTTAATGTCTTAATTTTGCTATCTAGCTATAGAGTATATAATTCTAAAAGTGCACTATAAACAGAAGTCATTAAACTCACAGTGGGCAAGACGCAAGGAGATGTTCAGAGTGACTTGCAGAACACACATCAGCCCAAAGCTGACACCAAACAGTATATATAGCATTTTACCTGCAAGAAATGAAGACCAACAAACATTTAACCTGGTTGTGCCCCAAACTGCACCCTATTCTCTATGTAGTGCACTACTTTATACCAGGGCACATAGGGCTTGGGTCAAAATTAATGCACCACATAGGGGATATGGTGGCATTTGGGGACACAGCCCCTGCATCAGTGAACATGGTTGGAGTGGTGTTACTGACTTCAAAAACTCATAGGTCGGTTTATCAGACCCAGATTTAGTATTTCACCTAAAAAACAAAGGATATACATTTTTAATCCAGGATTTTTAATCTGTGTCTGGGCAACCAGCCCATGGTTTTTAGTCTTCATTTATTTTTTGACAATGAATTCAATACTGACTTCACAAATACAAGGAAAAG